>NC_089280.1:15350779-15599962 GCF_963678975.1 Dysidea avara | reverse complement strand
AAACACCATGAAAACATATTTTTTTGCACAGTGAAATGCATTGGCTGGTGATAATGTTGAACATAAACAATAAAAAGCATCATTATCCTTAGCAGGTAAACCTTAGTTAGGGTCAGGATTGAGTCCAGCAGCAATGTTTGAACTTTCATTATACAGTATGGTAGTACTGGATCATGAGGGTTTGGACTTTCCTGCCCAAAAGCATCACCCAAAAATCTGACTGCCTGCCTGCCTGCCTGCCTGCCCGCCCGCCCGCCCGCCCGCCCACCCACCCACCCACCCACCCACCCTCATGCCTGAACAACTGACTGACTGGCTGATGGATGGATGGATGGACGGACCAACTGACTGACCAACCAAATGGCTGACTGACTGACTGCAGATATCTCCAGCAAAGTATAACTTGACTATGCTTGAGGCTATGGGTTTGATTTGTTTACTGTTTGGCATCACTGGGCCCAAGACGTGCCTTTTGCCAACCGCAGCAGTTATAGTGCATGCATCCTTGACTTATTTTTGTCCTCCTTGTGTCCTATTTCTTTCTCCATTGCTGCATAGATGTTGACTCAGGGTAACATATCATGGTTTCAGTGTGAGAATTGTCCATAATTTTATAGTCAGTAGATTGATTGCAAAGGCACTTCTCATACTGTTCTTTGTTTGTGATGCTGTACAACAAGTAGAACATAGCTGAAAACAAAGCAGAATGACCTCATCCCTTTCAGTAATTGATAGTCAGGGCATATTCAATTGCTTAATTGATGTGGTTGGCACCATTCTTCCCTTTGATGCGGTATACGCTCACCAGTAATAAATCATGGCTCGTTGCAAAACAATATATAAAAGCAAGTGTAAGGGAAAATTAGAATTGTTATGTTTACGTATGTAGGGAGCATAAAAGCAATATGGAAGTCATACATCTGCAGCTGCTTCTATATTTCAGTCATGGGCGGACTATCAACAGGCTGTATCTGACAAAAGTAGGAATTATAATGCCCAATAGTATATCTGTGGGTACAGGTGACCTCCCTTGTTTCATTGCTTTTTTTTATTTCTAACCTAAAATTTCCAAAACTATATTAGTTTGAATTTGTAGCAGCTAGTGTGTATATATCAGTACTCAGGTATAGTTGAAGGACGAACTGTTATTGAAGCATCACCGAAAAAGTTATCTACATATTTATTTTCTGCACTTGATCCTGAGAATACCATATCACATGAAACAACAAACTCAATGGTACGTTGTGATATTTAGAAATTTATGTGCATTTTATTACTGAGATAGGAGGAGTTGTTCAGACATGCTGAAGGCAGGGGTGAAATAAATCCTAAGGACCACTTGTCAAGAGTAATTAATGATGCAAGTGTGGGTATCTGTTATAAGAGAGGTTTCTTCAACAAGTTATTAAGAAAGGCAGTGTTCCATGGTAGTGTTGACATGGTTGAGTTGGTACTGACTGAGACCAAAGACACAGGTGAGCATACTTATGTTTATGTAGTAAGTAAAGCAATGATGACCATGTTACTATTAAAGTGGATGTAAACCACATGGTTACTGAGGATGATGTAGGGCATGAGATGACTGAACTCAATCCAGCATATGTGGGATGGGTAATCTGCTTGTGTTATGCCATAGTACTGTTATATTATTTCACTATAGACACCACTACATTTTGCAGCTAACATTGTTACTAATGCCAGAGTGAGTATGGTTAATATTGTTGCTACTTTACCACATACTACAGTATCTACAATATCATCATGAAGAGAGCAACATAATGCAGAAGGATACGGTCACTCTCTCCCTCACTATCATCATGCTGTTATGGAGGAATGGTGCTGACCCAATGGTGTCCTACAAGTTAGGGGAGAAAGACATATTCCCAGTGAATGTGGAAAACAATTGTCCCATTGTTACATTGTTACTTAGTAAGTACTCTCCTAGTGGATAAAAATCATTGTGGGTTGAGCATAACATCATGATGTCATTATGTCTTGCACAGAATGTAACCCATTACCACTTTCCATATTGTTATCTAAATAGAAGCAACTGCACAATGGCTATGCCTCCTTATATTACGGAGACATAGACTTGTATGCATAAATGTATAGAATATTTTAGAGCCTCAAAACTCACCTCTTCTCTTGCTTGTATCAAACCACTTTATTGATAATCAGTTCTGCATTTAAAGAACTTTACAGCATTTAAGTAGCTGGTTCATGTAACAAGAGGCCAGGTTGACATGAACCAACTGTACAACTATATAGTTGTGTATAAATACTGTATAAGCCTGAGTGTCCATTATCTGTACGTAGTGACAGTATGCAATATATGCGTGTGTGGTTTGATTGGCAAGATATAAAAGTCTATAGTTGCTGCAATAGGAAAAAGGAACATAACACATAACAGTGAAGATATCAAGCCCGTAACAGTGACCATAGTTGAGTTATACTCAGCTGAGGTTAATCAGTCAGTCAGTCAATTAGTCAGTCAGTAGAAATTCGTTGTAATATAATAACACTTCAGTAGATACTTGTTGAAAGCTTATTGGGTTGCTTTGAAAGTGGGTTGCTTTGAAAGTGGGTTGCTTTGAAAGTGGGTTGCTTTGAAAGCATGTTTTGTGAAAGAAAAGTAAGTCTTATGTTTAGACTATAATTTTGGCAGTAAAGTGCTAACTTTCATACAGTAACAAAAGTAAATGATGGATGTAATGGAGACCACGCGTAAGATAACACTCAAGCTTTAACGAATACTAATGACTTGAAAATCACACACAAAAACACCACCAAAATGATAACAGTAGCAGCTATTATAAGATTACAGTTGCTAATTAAATTACAATATGTTCTAGAAGCTTCTGGAAGTTGCCAGATCAATTACAGCTAACACCTATAATTAAAACATTCAACAAAAACCATAAACCTAAAACTGTGACAACTAATTATATTCATAATCATACTAATCAGTCTGAGTCCTTCACAATGGACTAGATATTAAAATTAGTCAATTTTTTTTTTGTCTTGAAGGACTTTTAATGGAACTAAAGGATGTTACATTGGCTACTGCAACTCCACTCAGCAAAGTGGATAATGATCACAAAACGCTTTTAGAGTGGTAGGCTACTAATTATAGCAATACTGTAATATTCTAGACATATTGTATAAATCATAGGGCATACAGATGTTGCTATGATGAAGTTGCCATTCGTCTGATAGCAAGAATCAATGATCCCGATACTGTACTGCTCCAAGGAACTTTAAATGTGCTGCACTTGATGGGGAGAAGAACAAACCTCAACATCCTCGATGCTCTGTACAGAAAATACCCCAACCTACTACAACACATTAATGAACGAACTCCTACTCTGGTTCATAATAACACCCACGATCGTACTCCCATATCTATTGCCTGTCAAGTTAACAATGATATATTCTTTCAGTGGGTTTTGAAGTGTTTCAACAAGACACTAACAATAATTGATCTGTATAACACTGGGCTTACCGGAGAACTGCCATTAAGATTGTTTGAATTTATGAAGTTGAAAGTTTTGAACGTGTCCAAAAACAAGTTAACAGGAATTAGTAAAGTCAGTGATGATTTGGTTTTCTTTGCATGTGAAGAGCTGGAGTCAGCAGTTTTTTCTGACAATAAGATCACTACTATTGCAAAAGAACTTCTCATGCTTCCCAAATTAAAAGAGTTAAATTTTGACAATAATGTTGTAGAGAAGTTAGACCTTGATGGACTTGAAATACATAGAATTCCTATCGTAAAACTAAGCTTGTCTGGTAATGTTATTGAAATTGTTCCTCGACAGCTTTTTAGTTTACCAAATTTAGTGGAATTAAATTTGGACAATAATAAAATTGCAGAACTACCAGTGGAACTGTGGTTTACCCCTTGTTTGACTCAACTCAGTGTAAATAACAATCTTCTTACAGAACTGCCTGTTCCCACTTGTGTAGGAGGAGATGTTGGTAAACCTGAGTTGTATAGTGTGGACGGCAGTGTTCACTCTGGCAGCATTGGTACAAGCAGTCATTACAGCCATTCTTGCAGACAAACAATGATGGCATCTAGTGAAATGATTGAATTTGAAGACGTTGGCACACTCTCAGCTGAGGAGGTACATGGTCCCTCATCACATGGTCGGCAGTTGACAAATCTTCAACTGAATAACAACCAACTTCAAACTATTCCCCCAAATCTTGCCTGCTTAGCACCATCCTTAAAAACACTAATGATAGCTGACAATGAACTAAATGTTACACCTAGTGTTAGGAATCTTCCATGGCTGCTTAAGCAGTTAGATCTCAGTAGGAACAGACTAACTAAGTTTTTAGGAAAAACGTTTGCGCAAGATGAAACTTACCCCTCTATGATGTGTCCTCGTAAACATTTTTATGGCTCAAGGCAGACATGTACTCATTTCTCTCACAAAAAACTTGTCAACTTGGATCATCTTGATATGAGCCACAACATGATTGATGATAACATCAACACCAGATATGATGGCATATTGTACTATAAACAACTGTTGCAACTAAACCTAAGTAATAATCAGCTGAAAGAATTTCCTGACTTTATTCTCCGCCAGCCTTCCTTGAGAGCGTTAGATATCAGTAATAATCCTGGTATAGAAACAATTCCATATGAATTGTCAAGGCTGAAACAACTTTTTTCTTTCAAGTATGATGGTATTTCAGCTCCAAATGCAAGCATATTAAACACATGGTTTACTACTGCTGAAAAGTTAGCCTACCTTCGTTTAATGATGGAGAGGTAATGACAGCTCTTTACTATTCTAGTGTAATCACATTCTATCATTATAGAGTTGAGAGGAACAACTCACTGAGATTGATGATATTGGGTATGCTTGGAAAAGGAAAGACCACTCTATTACAACATCTTAGAGCTGAAGGAGGATTTGGTATGCTTAGAAAAGGAAAGACCACTCTATTAAAACATCTTAGAGCTAAAGAAGGATTTGAGGAGTCACTTTTTCCTGATGTAGGAGGGTTGCCTCCAGATAGCAGTGATAGTACTGGTGTTGGGATTAAGATTAGCATGTGGCATTACTGCAAATACCCAACAGGCCAACACCCTGAGATTGAATTCTACACATGGGACTGTGATGGAAGGGTATATTCATGTGATAACTTTTCCACTTGCTGTTATTGTACTACTCCACAGGAAGAATACCACTCCATTCATCAGTTGTTCTTTCACTCTCGTACTCTTTACCTGTTGGTATGGAATATGTTGGATGGTGATGATGGGGTGTATAGCCTTCTTCCATGGTTGCTAGGAATTCATGTGAGCAACTGTAAAGATATTACCAAAATAGTATTATTCTTTTTATAGATTAAATCTCCAAAGTCTGTGGTTATCATAGTTGGTACTCATTTGGATTTTATACCACAATCTGACCACAAAACATTGATCAGAAGATATGAGCAACTTATTCTTCAGTATTTTTCCAAAGAATGCTGTGAAGACCTGCCAAACGGTTGGCCTAAGATTGCTAGCATACATTTTGTTGGGTTAATAAAGAAGAAACGATTTTTAGATTTACTGGTTAATGAGCTAAGAGATGACATTTATGATACTGCACTAAACCTTGATTTACCCTTAGGTGTGTCTGTGTGTCTGTGTGTGTACTTTGTCTATACAGTTAGTGCATGCTGTTTTTTTTGTTTTTTTTTGTGCTATAGATGAACTGGCCATTGCTATGAGATCTCCTCCAAGTATGAAGATGATGGATGAAATGATTCCTGTTAGTTATATTTTTTTTCAAAACAAAGTAATTAGAGCTGGGATGAAGATTTTCAGAGCAGGAGAAGTTTTTCCTGTTCTTCAGTACCAAGATTTTGAGTAAGCAGCCTTTTGTTAACTGCTTAAATAGTATCTTGACTATTGACCATTCACCATTATGCTATCCAAGACTGTGATGAGATAACTACAGTGTATTTCACTTTATCACCTACATACATCTCCCAGGGTGGTGTTAGGGTGCACTTCTTCTGGTGGAGTATTTCCCTTTACTGTGTTGTAAGGCCTGCGTGCTATCTTACAAAGAATGTTAAGTGGGAGTATAAGTACAGATGCTACATAGTAGTATATCGATTTAGTGAATAAAACACTCATCATCTCGCAACCTGAACATTGTTACTGTAAATCTGTTTATTTTTTACAGTATATGAATGTTGAAGAAACTGGTGTAGGGAAAACTCACTGAAAAGCTGATCTACATTAATGCCATCCATAGACAAACCACTACGGTGTCTCCACAACAAACTGTTAACCTAAAGTTTTAAACCTACCCAGATTCAATCCCTGCCTATGTCACAACTTTTTTTTGTTGTTGTTGATCTCTGTTCTATTTTGTGTAACATTTTGTTTTTTGTGCACCCGTTTTAATGCATACCGGTAAGTTTTGTAGCGTTGATACTCACAGCTTTTCAGCAGTGGTGCTCTTAGATACTTTTAAACAAATTTTTGAGTAGGGTAGACAATTTTATAACTATGTGTTTGTGTTCCTGTGTGTTGCAGTAAAGTCAGTGAAATTTGTGACCTGCTAAGCAAAAACCCGACTTGTTTGTATTTTCCTCACTTTTTTTTGTTGTCTAGAGGGAAAAACCGATGGGCTGTTAAAGTTTCAGCCTTTTCTGATAAGTGCTTTTGGAGTTACGGCAATAGACACAAGAAGAACGAAGCAATTAATTTATACAGTGCCTATAGAGCATATTCACAAAGAAATTATTAACAAGGCACTTAAAAATACATGTGGAAAGAAACCCAATGCAGGGGCGGATCCAGGGTTTGAAAATGGGGGGTGCACCAGGTAGTGGGTATATGGAGCAGGGGGTCTGGGGGCATACACCCCCAGAAGCTACAGCTATTTCGTGTTTCAGACTGAAAATTTGATGTAGAGTGGTTGCACAAATGTTTAAATCATACTGCTTTCTAAGTGGACAAGGGATGAGTGGCTATATTATCTGAACCAAAACAGCCAAGCTGTAAAAAAAGAGTGCGGCCCCCAAAAAGGCCAGGGTGAAAAAAGGTGTGAAGTCCAAAGTGGCGGCCAAGAAATGGGACTCTTCTTGATGGGACTCGCTGTTTGGCATCTGGTCACTCTTTAGCCAAATGTCCCTTCCTCTGACACTTACAGCATTTTGGACCATGAGCACTCATCTCTGCTCCTAACCTTACTGTAGGCTTATCCTTTGGCTTCTCATTTCTATGGCTGTCACCCTGGTAGTTACCTCCTGAGCTCTGTCGTGAGGTACTCTGTTGAATGTGGCCTTTTCCTGATTGTGAACTGGCTGGCTTCTTTGTGACTGCAGATTTTGGGTCGCTCTCATTCTTGTATTAATTATAGTCTCAGCTTATAACAGTTTGTGCAGGAGTTCCTGCACCGACCCATCTGTGGTAATCTCCTTCACTTCCTTCTGGAGCTCATCCAGAACCTTGTTCCAAAGAAATTACTCAAGCACTTCATGAGTCAGCTTCAATGGAGACGTACACTGGCACTCTCTCATTGAATTGAGGAGCCCTTGAACTGAGCCAAACTGCTCATAGTGGAGTTTGTGACAACATTGGTATGCCATCCTCAGGTCAAGGTGGATTCCATACTGACCACAATCACTTTGGTAATTTTGTTCCAATCTGCCTTGTGTTCTGCTGATACTGTTTGTTGCCAGGTAGCCTTGGCAGGTCCTGTGAGAAACCAGGAAAACCATCTAGCACACTTCTCATAATCCCAGCCACAATCTTCAATAGCTTCCACATAGTCTTGTAACTAGACCTTGAAGTTGTCTTCTGCTTGCTTGCCTGCATGTCTATTCAACTGGTTAATGCTTGGAATCCAGGAGGGTAAGGGTCTATCTTCTGTTGTAGTAGAGCTGGCAACCTGCGATGTGGATGGCTTGGGAGTCATTCAACAGCATCTCACTCGAGTCATAATTTGAAACACTGAGAGTAGGCATCGCTACGCTCTCACCACTTAAATCAGTCTTAACTACTGTAACAGTGTCAACCTTATTATCAATCGACCCGACAGGCCCACCAACCTTGCCATCACCATCTAACACCCTCGTGGTTGTTTGCTACAAATGTTCCTCAACACACTCCAATCTTGTCTGGAGTTTCTCATCCTCTGCCCTCAAGGTTCTAATTAATTCCTTCCTATTGTCCGCTATGCATGTGCTGGCCAGCCACTCAGACATTAAGCGTTCACAGTCTGACTCTAATTTACAGAATTGCTTAGCAATAGAACCTAATTTACAGCACCTGGAACACATGTACCTACTATGCAACTTAATTCATCAGGGCTGATATTACTCTTGATCCACCCAATCATGCTCCCAGACACAGGTGAAATGCTCCCATGAATCACACAAGTCACATTCCATGGCTTGTAACTTCTTCCTTGCATGTTGTACAGGAATCCATGTTTTCTTATTCTGGTGTGAGCAGGGACCTACTATGACCAAATCACTAACATATGCTGATCTCAGTGGAACTCTCCAAGTTGTAGAAATGTGCCTTTGCAGACACAGTTTTAGTCCAACTAATGACAATGTCATGACAATTTGCATTCACAAATTCTACTATTACTATGCACAATGTCAGTCATCTCTTTTCTTATGGTCAAACTTCTCTTCACGCATTCTGCTCACGCGACCTCCCCTTCGGTCCCCGGACTCTTCTGTGCTCCACCTGGCTCTTGGTCTCCTGCTGCTACAGTCTTTCATAAACCCATTTCTAGCTGATCAGGAAACCAGACAAGTATTTTCTAAATCTTTGTTTTTGCATAAATAGCATGAATGTATTTCAAATTTACAGGTGCAATCAGAAAATCTTTCAAAATTGGTAAAACAAACTTTTCCAACGGAGCCAATATTTCAGTATAGCACAATCCAATAGAAATAATATATAGTATATATATGGCTTTGTATACCCTGCCCTTGCTTCTTAGCATTGCAAGCTAATAACCTGGATGGACACCTCCCTTAATCAGCTTTTGGGTATGACCATCCCTTGCTTCTCTATGCAGGTGCAAAGTTTCAGCATATTCACTGTTGATCATATTTATGGCTTCCCCAATGTTTAGTAATTTGAATGGCACTATATCTAATTATTAAAAGTTAGGTGCTTTTATCAGAATTTTTACTTAGTCACTCTACTACAATGGCATTTATCTCAAAAACAGGATGGAAACAAGGTTTTCACTCAACAGGTCACAATTTTTTTATGAGTTTCAATTGTATATCACACCATACAGTAGTACTGTCTAGTAGGATCATGGAGGTTTGGGCTTTCTAGCCCAAGCATATCACCCAAAAACCAGCCTCACTTTTCCTTCATTACAGTTGGCAGTATTGGTGAGGCATACCCAAGCCCATAAATGTCCCCAAACCCTTCCAACAAATTTCTTTGATTTTTTTTTTAATTTAATGAACTTTTCTATAAACTGATTGTCTACCTGATGCCTGCAGCTAAGTATAACTTGACTATGAATAAGGCTACAGGCTTGATTTCTGCACTGTTTGACATCACTTCAGTCCTAGATATACCTTTTCACCTATCTCAGCAGCTACAATGTGGTCTGTCCTCCTCCTTTGTGTCCCATTTCTTTCTTCACTACCATGTAGGTGTTAATTGGTAGTAACTCGTGGCATGGTTTCAGTGCTTTATTTTCCATAGTGTGTCTGGAGTGATTGCAGAGGCACTTCTCATACTGTTCTTCATTTGTAACACTTGGAACATAGCTGAAACCGAAGCAAAATAGCCACTTCGCAATTGATAGTCGTGGTGCATGTTCACCTGTAATTTCTGTAGCAATGGATTGATTACAGAGGCACTTCTCATACTGTTCTTCATTTGCAATGCTAAAATAACAAGTAGAAAAGAAAGCTAAATGGCAATTTTGTATTTTGGTCATTGACAATTGGAATACACAATCAATCAGTTATTCTTTCCTTTTATGCAGTATGCAACAGTATTGAATTATGATACTGCAAAAAAAAGTAAACAAACAAGTGTAAGGAAAAATTAGAAATTTTACAGTTGAGCGGGGGATCATCAAAAATAAGCAGAGGTCATCTACACCTGAAGCTATACTAGTTGACATTTAATATCTCTACTTTAGTCATAGCCAGATACTACTGACAAGCTGAACTAGGAATTTAATGTCAAATACTATAGCTGCTGACCTCCCTTGTTTCATAGTTTTTTTTTTTCTGTAATCCCTTAGGCTACTCAAATGTAAAATTTCTTACACTTGTTCGGTATAGGACAGGTAATGTTTATACAGTGGGGCTTCCAATGTTACGTAGGTTATTTTGTTACTATGTAAAACTTTGAACTCAAAGAGTGCATAATAAAAGGAAAAAGTCCCACTGTAGGTGAAGTACCTATAGTTACTACAGGTTTTAGCAATTGACTTCATCCCGTTTGCAGTAGGGTTTGTTGCTTTTGCAATAGAATTCATCCCGTTTGCACAAGAATTCGTCATAATTACATTGACTGCAATAAACTAGCTGCTCATCACAAGGTGGATCATTTTTGGCATGGAGAATACCACTTGAGACACTACAGGGTAACTGGAACTCTATACACAAAGCCATTTGAGTTAATTAACTTGTTTGCGAGTGACCACACCCATAACCACTGGTGAAGCATAATTGCATGCTGTTGAAGAAGCTGTAGCAGAAGAATTATTGCCTTATAAAGAGTTGTTTACAACAGTTGTACTTCAACAAGATCACAAAACAGCTGCTACATCTTGTTTTCGTGTTTGCTGCAGTTGCCAATCTTGTTGCAGAGTTATTCTAATGCAAAAGCAACAAATTCAATTGCAAAACCGATGAATTCAATTGCAAACGGGACGAATTCTACTGCAAAAGCGACAAACTCTACTGTGAACTGGACAAAGTCATTGCGAAGGTGACAAATTCAATTGCAAAAACCTGTAATGAAATACTTTAGTGTGTTGTGCTATTAAGAGAAGTCAATGGTGAAGCATGACTTTTGCAGACTTCAGTTGGTGCACATCGTTGTGTATGTATCTTTTAATGAAGTAAACCGATGCTGGTATTTCATTGTCATTTTGTTTGGTATGTATGTACTTTGTGGGTTGCTATTATGATAGTTGATTTAACATTTTACTACCCTTTATAAGTGCTTATATGGTTAACAGGGCAATTGCAACTTCTCAAAGTGTTAATATTCCTGAAGAAGAAATAAAAACAATTCTGTGGTACTTACAGAGCAAAGGTGATGACAACACAGTAGATGTGACATATGTAACTTATTGTTTGTTCCATTCCAGGACTTATAATTCACTTTGATTTTGGACAATTGTCCAAGTACTACTTCATCGATCCTGAATGGCTTTATTCTGTAATTAATTTGTCAGTATCTAAGACTCTTGTCCCAACAGGATACGGTGAGTATAACAACTGATGACATAAATGTGCTGTAGGATACTTTAACAGGTCATGTCACTGGATTAATTCAGAGAGATCATCTAGAAGATAGACTTAAAATGAAAAAAGTCCAAAAAAGACATCTAAATGCTGTCATTGAATTATTGGAGAGCTATCACATTGTAGTTCCATTGGGTTTTAATATACTCTTAGTACCAGCATTGTTGGAGGATGATCTGCCTAATGCAGCATTGATGTTAGGGACTTTCCCTCGTCCACCTACTCTGGTGCTTAAACCAGTACAACCTGAACACCCCCCATTACCAATTCCACCAATACAGATGTTAAGTACTGGAGTAGTGGTACGTCGACTGTATGTCTTCAATGGAATTCCTATTGGCTTTTGGCCACAACTAATTTCACATTTTTTAAAAGAAAAGGTATTCTTTGAAATAGTAAATAAAACCCTGAGTCAGTGCAAAGAAGATGTTTCTGAGGATTATGCTCCACGGTGGAATTATACCAAACACAATATTTGGCTTACAGTTAAGAACACAACCTTGTTGGCTGTGGGCGTGGCTGGCAGGAACTATGTGCACATGCATAAGAATACTCAATGCAGCAAAATAGATTTAACTAACTTACATTATATCAGTGAACATCAGTGGATGAAATCAAAGTTCAAATTAAATTCAGGGGTTCTAATTGAAGTAAATGATTTTGCATTTGTCACTTCCTCTGACTCTGAGCAACTAATAACATGTGTTCCCGACATGTTCCGACATACTGCTGAATTGTTGGCATTTGCTGTTGAAACTATTGATAATTTACTGTCAGAAGTGTTTCATCAACCAAAGTTTTTTGGAGATTTACTCTGGGTGAAGGAACTAATCCCTTGTCCATTTTGCGTAGGGGATAAATGTGATCAATTAATTTATGAGTCAAGTGCTCTTGAACCTACAGGGTTACAGGAGAAGGTACACTGTTGTATCAAACACCACACCATGAAGGACTTATCACAAGAAAAAGATATCATTTACTATTTTCACATTAATCAGTGTCTGTTGGAGGCTGACAATAGTGATAGAATAGCTTGCCCCAAACATGGATACCTACTGCTTGACTGTCTAGCTCCAGACTTGGTATGTTTTATTTTGTTTGGTATAAACTTGTGGCTATCTCAGGTGTGATTTAGATGTTTCAGGACATGCCAGTGGATAAAGTGTATACTCTAGCATCATTTAGTCAACACTATGGAGAGCTAGAAAAGGAATCCTCTGGTGCTTTCGGTAATGTGTTCAAGGTGAGTGTATGTTCTGTCATTGCTGTAGGATTACTGATCAATATGTTACAGGATTACCAGACAAATATGGCTATTAAAATCATTAAATCACAGTCTCTAGCTGGTGGTCAGGTCACTGAGCATACTTACAAAAGTGTTCGGAAAGAGATAGACAAGTTGCTCTATTTTGAGGTCCACCCTCACATTGTAAATATTCTTGGTGTATTCTTAAAACCTTATGGAATTATGCTGGAGTTAGCCCCAATGGGGGACCTGCAGTCAATTATCAATAAGTATAAATACCGAGACAACTTGATGTGTTCTACAGCTATATTGCTCACAATTCAACAAGTAGGTTTATTGTTTGTTTGTGTAATGTGATCAGCTTGTTTGTGTATAGATTTCTTCAGCTCTGAAGTATTTACATAGTAAACAAATAGTCCACAGAGATGTAAAGCCAATTAATATCCTGGTGTTCTCATATCCTGATGAGAACCATGTATCTGCAAATAACCCTCAGAAGTGGAACTGTGACAGTTGTTTACACATTAATGGTGCTAAAGTGCTTGTAAAATTGAGTGATTTTGGAGTTGGTATCAAAGTCACTGCATTCCAGCTCTTGTGTAATAAAGGTAGTGAAGGTTACAAAGCTCCTGAAGTCGCTGACATCTCAGTAGTGAGTGGTTGCAATGAAAAGGTAATTAGTTTTAATACATGATGTGTATAGTCTGACTTTAAACTACCAGGTGGATATCTACTCCTTGGCAATGGTATTATATGTGATGTTGACACTGAGAAATATTCCTCTGAGAGGAATTCCTAATTTTGAGCAATTCATCATAGCAGGGAAACGACCAAAATTTACAACAATGGTAATGAGTATTGTTGACATTAGCATAATCACACCACACCACATCACACACAAACACATGCACATCTCTTTGCCACCTGTCCAGCAGTCCCTACCAACACCCTACTCACCTAACCAGGGAATGCTGAATAACCCATTTACAACACTGTTTATTTATGTCAGGTGAACAACCTTCTAGGAGGACAGACAAACCTTAGGACAATATACCAGGGTCTGGGTTATATAGGCCAGTCCTCCTACAAATAGGAATTGCTTGAGTGTGTGCTTGGCTTGCAAGGCTAATGTGAAGGAATTGCCATGATACCGGTGACAGGGGTGCTTACATTAGCCATACCACCAACAAGTACAGTGCTAGATGTTACCAGGTGCAAAACAAGGACACCCACACATACACACGCGCGCGCGCACACACACACACACACACACACACACATACACACACACACACACACACACACACACACACACGTACTCACATACGTACACAGTGACATGCATGCACACATATCTACACTTTCATGTGCATATACACAACATTATGAAATGTCCTTTACTATACACAGGATCCAGTTTACCCTATAATTTTCTATGAGTGTCTTCTTTCATGCTGGAAACAAGATTACTCCAAGCGTCCCTCTGCTGAGAAGATGTCTACCCTGCTGCAAAATTTCCAATCATCTCTTGTGAACAAATACACATTAGACATGTTTAGTTCTATATCCACCATTGCTGTGGTGTTTGCCAATGGTGTACAGTGTTTGTTGGCTGTTACTGAGTGTCCTGTTAAAAGACAAGATGATCCTAGTGTATGCTCAAAGATTGAGCTCAGTGTGATACAACTAAACATCCAATCTACACGTAGATTGGAATTCATGGTTAGGAAATCGTTTATACATTTACATTATTAATATACATTTTCAATTGCAAGCGTATACACACATACACATGACTTGTTGCATTCCATAATCAGCTCTTTTGTACTTTTAGACTGCTGAAAAGATACCATATGATATGGACGATAAGATATGTGTGTGTCAGCTACACACATCAGTGGTGGTGGGTTATGCTGACCAGTTAGCCATATATGATGCATCCAAGATGACACTGACTACTCCATACCAAAAAGCAGCATGTCCCAAGTGTGTTTGTGCCCTGCAGTGTTTGGAGGCGTATGCATACAACCTCACTGCCTTGTTTGCTGGCCAATCATTTGGAAATGTTCACCTCCTGTCATTGGAAGACAACCAACATTCAGACAGCTGGGTAAAGTATTGCTATGAACTAAGGGGTGCAGTGTTAGAAACAATGAAGGCTTGCTGGTGTGAAACACATGTTGAGCTGTGGTGCAGTACTGGACCTGATCTCATAGAGATCCTGCGGTTTCCAGTAGACATTGCCGAGTGTGATCATCAACAAATACAAGATAATATAATTTCATTGCCTCTTACTACAACTGGCCTGGTGGTAGCCATTGAGTGTTATGTGGCAGATGATTGCCTGTTAGTGTTCACTATGGCTGAACAGGCATCAGTGGTGAGTTGCTGGGATGGCCACTCCAAAGAACTCATCAAGAATATCTGTCTTACTAGTGAAATGGGTATGTCAATGTAATGACTATTGATCACTACATGCAGTGTTGGGACAGTTACTTTTATAAGTAACTAGTTACATATCAAGACTCACGGTAGTGAGGCGCGCGGCCAAGAAACTACGAAGCGCACGCCCAATTAAAAGACGCGGCCACTACTGTGAGTTATTTACATGTAGGGTCGGTTTTGCAATATTAGCCCTGGATTATGCAACATCTCTCAATGGATTTGTATTGTGTTACGTAATAAAAAAATCTTTAGTCGTCATCGTTTTCTTGCGACCTTGCTAAAATAAAAAATATAGCCATATTTAGACATATTTCACTTTATTCTCTACCTTGTGTTACACGTATCGTCACATTATACCAGTCATCTTACCCGTGTTTGTACCGGCCATCTAGGCCTGACATTATCTGATTCTGGTTGGTCCTACACGTATTTTCTCCATTCAAACCTGTAATCCCTACAATAACTTTTAAAGACACGATGTGGACACAAGCCCTAATGTCTGACAAACAAGTTGCGAAAGTGTGCAGACCCGTAAGTTCCCTAGGGAAGGCGTTTTGAGCAGAAATCTTTTAGAGTCCATTTAGTGCCACGCCCCATGCGAACGTTTATAATCGGCAGATGTCTTATAAACAAGGTGTGAAAGCGTGAAGAATGTACAGACACTATAAATCATTAGTCAATACTCCATTTAGTGCCATGCACCACTTATGATACAAGAAATATTAATTTTTGTAAGTTGTGTGGAATGACCACTGAAAACTCATGTACAGTCAGAAACCACGAACCACATTCCAGACAAAACTTTGTTGCCCTACATTAGTTTACGTACATAATGAAAGCCACTACACTCGACCTTAAACTGATGGTGCTTTGTGGAAGTTATGAAACTGTTGTGGAAGTGTGAACTGCCGTGACAGAACAAATGAGGCAATTCTAATTGTGGATAAGATGGCTGCAAAATTCATGAAAATTTCTTGTGGTAGAGTGAACGCATAACAATGCTATTACAACACATAACCAAAATTTAATAAACATCAGTTTAACACCTAGTGATTATTTCTTGGATATCTGCATGATGACACAAGGTAAATTGAGCCCTGTAAAAGAACAAGCAGGCACTGAATTAACATTTTAAAAATTATATTTAAGACTATAAGTGAATCTGTACCAGTGGCAGATACAGGGGGGTTGCAATGGTTTCAGCTGAAACCCCCTCTGGAAATAGCATGCCCAAAATTTATTGACGAGTCGTCGTATGGGTGTAAAATGAAAACTTCATACTTTAGCCTTTGAAATCACAATTACGACGTTCTACAGCAGGTTGTGACCTTTTTTTTTTTTTTTTTGGTCTTTGACTTATAGCTAGGCTGAAGTTGAGTGGAATCTGAAACCCCCGCTGAAATTTCTAGATCCGCCACTGTGTACCAGAGGTAACGTAAATGTGTTTTGGTGCCTAAGTACGTAAACATGAACACAAGGAGACCTGTCAAACAACAAGTGGCCACCAAACAGAATGTACAACATGGTAAATATATTTCTTAGCTATACAACAGGAAATTCAGGATTGCAATTGTACCAATTCCCACTTTTAAGCTAAGTGAATACCTGACAATATTGTTTAACCCATTTTACAACCAATACCTGATCTTAAATAACATTAAGTTACACTAGTGCATAAAAGTACAACTTATAAAGCAATTGCTGTGAGCTTGTGTACATACCTGAAGTCAAAGCTGCTAATCAGACAACTGGCCAATTATCACTAGGGCTGGATTTGTGGTCACCACAAAACACAACTTGCTTGGTAATCTGACAACACAACAGACCAATGGTATGAAATTTAAAGGTCCTACCTGGTCCAGAGTTAAGTATCACAACCACATCCACTATTAGTGGGTGAATCACTATGACTAGATTGTCTGTAAAAACAGATAGGTGAGCATTAAATGCAATACACTTAAATTTATCACTTTTTACACAAAATAAACATTTGGGGATTGATTCATTTAAACAGTTGACATTGTTACACAGAGACCTGAATAGACAGGCATATCAAGAAGTTTGCAGACATTTGCTATACTTTTGTTCATGGCAAAAATGCCAGCTGGAACAGCATGTCCAATACATTTCAATTGAAAAATCATTAAAAATTAAATTAATTATTGTGTACCACCTACCTCAAGTCTGTTTAGTAACTTTCTGAATTTGATAAGTGTAGAGCAACTCTCTGCGAAGTGTAGAGCAACTCTCTGCGAGTACAATGATGCCCCCAATTCAAGGAAATTTTGGCTTACAAATGCCTAAACTGACCGGATGTAGCAAATTCCCCCATACATTTTGTATTGAGTATTTTGGGGTCATGCAATAAAGGCATAATAACCCATGACACGTGATAGATACCTCAGATTCCGAACCAGATTTGGAAATAGCAGTGATTAGTGATTAAGATGAGCTATAGCAGAAGGAAATCAGGAAATTTAAGCTCGTCATTTTAAGGTTGAAAATCACTTACTTTTTCTATGGCGAATTGAATGCCAGATATTTGGAAAGGAACGCTCTGATCTATTTTGATGTCTTGACAGCCATTATTAACCTTCACCACATTAGTGTTACAATAGCACTGTGAATTAGTTCTGCAGGTTAGTTTGTGAAATGACAGTGTTCCGTGATTAAACAAAATAATGTCCATGCCATGCAGCAAACTTCTTCATATGTTTCACTGTACATAAATTCAGTAATTTAGACCAGAACGTGTGAGTGGGTATACTTTTTCATACAAACATCGATATGACACAGATTCACTTACTGACTTTTCATCTGCAGCCAAAGTTCCAAGACTTCTGATGATGATGTAAGTGGCAAATGATAAGATAGCCACGGTTTTTTGGTAATTGGTCCGTACACCTTGTCACTACAATCTCGCCATGAGATAATACGAGCTAGTGGAGCTACTAGGAGTTCTCGCCTGGCAGGACTCTAAAATACTGCAAATGCGGTTAATTGGTGTGTGTCGATGTTGATCTAATCCTCGATCTAATCAGTTTCGTTAACCTCCACTCCAGACTCTTATTCTTTCACAGGTTCTTTCATACTTCAGCAACGGTGTACGGCCTCTGCATTAAAGTACACCTCGCCATGAAATGAAATCCAGTTTCAGTAAGACTTAATGTTGATTACTCTGTCTCGTTACTCTCACTCTCCTTCTTGGACTGCCATTTTAAAATACAACATTTGTTCAATTTTAATTAAAACCGCGTATCACATGTGTCCGCTTGGAGTGTTGCAGGGACATTCCAAGGGATTTCCCTTAAATAGATCACGTGATAATTGTCAGTCTTGTATATACAGTACTTGTCCTTAGTCATGGCTCAGCAATGTGGTACATGTGTACTATGGCCTAGCTATAGGATTTTTTGTGTGATGATGCATATGGTCGCATAGAACGCATGATGGTAGGGCAAATTCCCGCCCCTAGCTATGCCTATGGCATTAACTAGCTTTTTCTATAGCTACTCTATTATGTTGCTGATGCATCAGGGGCACCAGAGTAAGGTGAAAGTGGTAGCTAAGGCTAAGTCAACTGGTCTATATAGTCTGGGCCTCTGGGACATACTCCCTCAGAGAATTTTAGCTAAGTATACTGCAACTTTTAGCTAGTCCTTCAGTGACCAAATTCGCTTCATCAAGTTTGAAAGTTTGTTAATTCCAGTCAAAAAGGCTCAGATCTCAATGCACTGGTTGTATCTTCTGATGCCCTATATACATTGTCCAAAAGATAGTTCAGTAGAGTCCCATATTAAAATGAACTCTTGTTATATGCTTGCATAGACTCTTAATAATAACTATATGTATTTAGCTTTCAGGTTGCGTATACAAGGTATTCTTTCATCTGCCGGTATAAATTGCTATTCCATGTACTATGAGGCCTGCCGGGAAATGTAAGGCTCTAGCTCCACACTAAGAATCAAATTATATAATGTTCAACACAATGATAAGATAATTGTCAGAGCAGAGTTCATGGTTATTGTATCAGTAAAGAGTTTATTAATTGAGATGTTTTATTTAAGTGCATTTTGACTGTTCCTCCTATGATTCTTGTTCAATTATCTGATATCTTGTTGGTTTCTCTCCATTCTCTTTACTGATCCCTCTTTATTGATTTTATATGACTAGAAAATCTTTACACCTTGTCAATCCAGTTACAACAGTTGATCTAAAAATTATGATGATGATACAGTTATTGAGACGAAGAGATGCATAGTGTTTCCCTACAGTGCCACAACACAAAAACACTTGAAATGTAATCCGAGACTTACATGTATATAGCTGCAGTGAACTAAGTAAGATCACTATAGCTGCTGGTAAGCATTGCATCATATTACCATCAATCAGTGTTTGTACAATAAATTAATTGTCTGTATTATGAATTCAGTCAAAATTATGCATAGCTAGCTGTGTAATAATTTATTATGCACCCAGTTAACACTTAGCTAAGTTTGAGCATAAAATTCCTGAAGTATTCCACAGATATATTTTGTAAATAATATTAGAAAAAAGATAAATATACTCTAATAGAACAGTCAATAGCTATTAGCTAGCTGTGTAACTAATTAGGCACTTGCTAATTATGAGCATAATCTAAAGCATTTACCACAAATATGAGATGTTATAAATAGTAAATGAATGCCACAGTAAACATAAATCTATAAAACAGTCTGTCTAGATCTATTCTACACTGTAAATTCATACTTCCAAATTTACAGAGTGAACAGTCTGTAATGTGCATGTTTTTGTCAAACAAGATAACAGGTGCACATGTTTGACTCTCCAAGATAATAATATTATTGCTAATTTCCAAATATCAGTCATCTAAATGTTACCATCAAATTTTTAACAATTTTGTTGTTCCTCCACTGAGTGGGACTATCACTATAACAAAAATGAGTGATATCCACCTCAAAAACACCTTCATTGTAAAAAAAGGCACGTCCAAGAAACTACAAGTACCTGTAATCCAATGTAATTAAAAACAGCTCAGTTGTAGGGAAAGACTTCATAAAAGTAAAAATAACTAGTAACTTAAAGAGCTGATAACTGGAGCGGCCAAGAAAAGTGCACCCATGAAAGTAACTGGCAATTGAAATAGCTGATATCTGAAGCGGCCAAGAATGAATGCTGATATACAACTAATTGGAATTAACAAAAAGTTTAACATTGAACCTTTATCTTTCAGCTGTGTTCTACATTCACTCTTGCTGCATCATAAATTGATTTCTTTTAACTCTAATTGGCTGGTAATTTGGCCGCCTTTTTTTGCTCCATACACTGAATATTAAAAAAGGCGGCCAAATTACCAGCCAATTAGAGTTAAAAGAAATCAATTTATGATACAGCAAGAGTGAATGTAGAACACAGCTGAAAGATAAAGGTTCGATGTTAAACTTTTTGTTAATTCCAATTAGTTGTATATCAGCATTCATTCTTGGCCGCTTCAAATATCAGCTATTTCAATTGCCAGTTACTTTCATGGGTGCACTTTTCTTGGCTGCTCCAGATATCAGCTCTTTAAGTTACCAGTTATTTTTACTTTTATGAAGTCTTTCCCTACAACTGAGCTGTTTTTAATTACATTGGATTACAGGTACTTGTAGTTTCTTGACGCGCCTTTTTTTACAGCGAAGGTGTTTTTGAGGTGGATTACATATTACTTGCAAAATAACTATTTAGTTACAGTTACATGTTACCCAAAAAATAAAGCAACTATAATAATATTACATATTATATTACTTTGTGTCCACAGCCTTAAGCTGTCACATGTGAAACTACCACTTTATCACGTGACATGATTGCGTTGTTGGGCAATGTGCAAATCTTGGTTATAAGTAAGAAGCTGGTGAATAAGCTTCATTCAGTAGGCTTCATTACTTCGTTGTGGCTAGGCATTACACAGTGGATTACTAACGAGATTAGTAACTTCGTTACTTGTAGTAGTAACATTAGACTCGTTACAGTAACTATATTACTTAGGTAACGTGTTACATTTGTAAGTAAAGTAACTTGAGTTATATACCTGTTTTTATAGCGTATTTTGTTATATTACTTAGTTACCACAAAAGTAATAATATTACTTAACGCGTTACTCCCAACACTGACTACATGGTATATATATATAGAAAAAAGTTTGGGGAGAAAATGTCAAAAAATGTTATAGAAAATACAGTAGGCCTAGTAATCGTGAGTTCCACAGCACACACACACACACACACACACACACACACACACACACACACACACACACACACACACACACACACACACACACACACACACACACACACACACACACACACACACACACACACACACACACACACACACACACACACAGTATCTGAAGCCATCACACATAATTATAATAGTGTAGGTATGGCAGTACTCATCAGCAGCATGCTTATGTGCAGTATTTATAGTACATTCATCCTATACTGTTTCCATAAAATATATGTGCTATGTGTGTATAGCACATATACACAGTGTTCTCTATACCACACTACTATATTCTCTATACTACAGCTACATGTATTAGAGTGGTGGAGCCCAACTTGTACATTGGTACTCAATCTGGTGACTGTATGTCAGTTGAGCTACAGAGTGTGACATGTGATCAACACCACCTCAATGTGTTACCACACTCCCCACTAGAGAGATACACTCATCGTGGACCAGTACAAGCTCTTGTTCCTGCTTATGGTACCATGGGTTGTCAAGGTAACTTGTTAAATTTGTTTTCAAGCCCTGAGGGTGAAGACCACTATGGGAATATATTCAGACAAGGAGTGGCATGTTCATTTGTGCTCAGTATTGGGCATGGGTACACTAGTCCTTGGAGTAGAGAGCAGGATACAGTAGAGGATACAGAGGAGGATACAGATGATGTGGATAAAGGAGATGAAGTAGATTTAAATAATGACTTGTGTGTTTTAGTACATCTAGTTTAGTCATTAGTTTAAATACAGGTACAAATAGTATGTAACTATGTATATTAATTCGACATTAGTTTTTAAAAATAGTCTTTAATTACTGAAGTTTTTATGGTGTTATTTTCAAATAAAAGGACATGATTTATATACCTATACGGATATCTTACAATGTAAGTCACAACATGTACTGCTTTATGGTGACCATTCCAGTTCCAGTTGCTATAACTCATGACCATGTTGTATAATAGCATTAGGGAATTTGTAGTAGCTAGTTAATAAATCTTACCCCATTCCAACCACATTATAGTCGGAGATAAATCTATAGTAAGTAGAATCATTATAGTAGTAATATTTATACAATTAGCCATTCCATAGTTAATTATGTTGCATTCTGCATGTACATGTGCCACTACTAGCCAAGAGTCACAAGGCAACGCTTTATGGGACTCCTGGCTCAGCCCTGGTACAACCAATTTGCTAACTTTTATGGTCGAAGTGATGGCTTCCTCAGTCTTTAGTAGAAGTTATACAACAGTGCGCTTTTTTACTCGCAATAATCACATGTTTTAAACAGGCTGCAAAGATTATGTAACTACATGTAGATATGATTTTATGTGCATATGTACCACTCTGCGTGGGCAGTTCAAAGGCACCGCCAGTGCCATAATTTGTATATTGCACTGCTGCAGACCGCAGCAAGTGCATTATAACTTATAACGCACTCAGTGGTTGTGGTTTTGTAGACCACAACGAGTGCATTATAAGTTATAATGCACCGACCGCAGTGCAATATACAGGTATTGCACTGGCTGCGGTTTTGTGCAGCATAGCACAAGTGCCGGTGGCGAAGACCACTACAACACCTCACCTACGGGTTGCCTTTTTAAGGCGTGGTCGTTTTGCCGTAAATTTTCCACATACTTTCCGAGTTCGCTAAGTCAAAAATGTATTACGGCTATTGGAGAAAATGAACGTTTCGGTTAACTTTAGCAAGCAAGAGTTAGCCAGCCTTCAGAACAGAAAGTATGTTATAGAGAAAAGTTCGAGCTATAACATATCCAGCGTGTAAGGTGAAGGCTGAGCGAGAAGATGATTTTCTCTCAATCTCGGGTTTTTGGAAAGCGATAAAACTCGCTGAGAACATTCTTTGTAAGACTTTGCTACTACTTAGAATGATAGACTGGATGATTTTAACTCACCTTGTACCTTTGAAGAATCAAAAACGTTTGTCAAACTTTTAAAAAATGGGTTTTTTGTTGACTTCTTGACCAACATTGTAATCATGCGTAAAACGGAAAGTCGCGTTTTCTTGCGTTACACAAGGGACACGCCCTAAATAGGCAACCCGTCTATAGTTGGAAAGACACTTCACAGATCACTCGAATTCTTTTATACAGAAAATTGCATTGTCTTTGCAACAACCGGCCATGCGCGGTTTGAGCATGCGCGTGTTTTGAATAACAAAACGCGCGCAATACCGGGTATGGTATCGAAGCCGTTCAATTCCCCGTCAGTTAAATCATTGCATAACCGGAATTATACACACTTTTACAGCAAGTATACCAGGATCATCACTAGTCAGCAAATACCAAAACCCTGTATTGCACGAATTTTATTATTCAAAACACGCGCATGCTCAAACCGCGCATGGCCGGTAGTTGCAAAGACAATGCAATTTCCTGTACCGGGGTTTTCAAGTCCGTTGTCCTATTACAATTGCGCATGCGCTAAAAACCTACTAACCGAAGGGCCATTCACTGGTGATAAAGGAGTCACAACAACACAGTGAGTAATAGTTTTATCTCATTTACAATCATTCATCATAATAGGGCACACACAGTTACCTGATCTCACTTGAATCTGCCATTTCTTTCGCACTGCTAAGCGCATGCGCCAAAATACATAGGACAACGGACTTGAAAACCCCGGTAGCCTGACATGTAAAGGTCGATTGTGGGCCATAACGTCACCAATATGTATAATGTTTTCAAGCAGCCAATGGCGATTGAAAAAGCCAGCGCGGGTGGCCACAACTCTAGTCTACATATTAAACGTACTTATACACCTTACTAGTCTGATGCCATCTTAGCCCAGATTAAACTGTAGTCCACTTCAACAAATGACTCAATAAAACAAATATATTCTAAATAATACTAACCTTTATGTTCGATTGTGGGAACCAGTTTTGTCATGCCACCAGATTCGAGTTTAGCCAGTGTAAATAGTAAGAATTAGGCTAGTATCGTTTAGTAGTTAGGTTTTGTTTACTTAAACCGTCTATTTAGCTGCTTTTTTTCGCTCGAGAGAATCACTATGGTGATTAGTCTGGTGCTTAGTCTATATGGCACGCTGGCATGCTGAGCACTACATGATGAGAGTCGAACAGCAAAT
This sequence comes from Dysidea avara, assembly GCF_963678975.1. NCBI lineage: Eukaryota > Metazoa > Porifera > Demospongiae > Dictyoceratida > Dysideidae > Dysidea > Dysidea avara. The sequence continues at coordinate 15,575,407 of NC_089280.1, read as the reverse complement.
GCAGGTTAGTGATATAACCCATAGCGTACTAGCTTTCAATATCTCAGGTGGCTGCAGTACTGCAGGGGGAACGTCATCGCAACGTCTGGCTTGGTTACCCACAATCGATGTTAGAAACCTGGCCTTTATAAGTGTTACAGCTGTCTTGTGAGACTCTCCCCACCTATTAGGTGAGTTGTACATAACAGTTATACAACGTGCACTCGTACTCTGCCTGCATAAATGCACTTGCCTTCGGGCCTAACGGCCCTCAGGCCCGTGCGTTTATATCAGGCAGAGCACTCGTGGCCGTTGTATAACTATATAATGTACTACTAAATAATGGCCTCTAAAACACCAACAAATGCATGAATATTATATGTCCTTATATTGCTGATAACAACTAAAACAAGACTCAAGACTTACTTGTATCTGTAAGGTTATATTTACAGTCAGTGCACATAGAGCTCCTAGTGATATACATAGTTATACATCTACAAACTACATTAAGGTGGAAATTTTATTTCAGGCTTTGTCCTGCACTTGTGGCTTTTTCTATTCTTATTGGTCAGGTCTTTTAGAGACATCAGATTTTTGGTGGTTTCTTAGTAGTATCTTGGAAGCCAAAGTAGTGATAGAGTGTTGTTTTGTTGCAAAGTAGATAATAATGCTTTGTCCAGATTCTCCTGTGATTGGATTACCTTGCATCCATAACTCTTCCAAAGTTGTAATCATTGATGTTGCAGTTATTGTTTCACAGGCCTGACATATATTGTTAGGGTCACTATCCAGTTTTTTCAGTGTAGTATTACTTCTTAGTGAGGTAAAATAATCTTATGGCTGCTTTAGATAACAAATTGTTGTTGTGGTAAGCATATAAAACCTCTAGCACTGTAGATGGGTGGGATGGGAAAAATTCTTCTGTTTCTCTCCAACAGTTTTGTTCCAACTAATGCCAGACACCTTTACAGAACACTTTATGGTGAGACTACTGGTGTGGCCATCTGAAAATATAATGTCCAACCAGAAATTATCTGTCGTGATACTACATTCCTTTACTGCATTGTGTAGTGCATGTGGCAGATGCCCAAATTCACTTCTTGGTAGTTCTTAATGGATAAATTGGCAAAAATATTCCAATTGACAATATGACAGTGTAATATCAACACAATATATTGTTTTGTTTGCAAATTTTTGGGGATCGAAGCAAATGCCCAACTGTCTGGGGTTGTTGTGGAACTTCAGGTTCCAAGACCTCTCTCTGTGAGACCTGGACAGTTCTCTTGTGGGTTACTAGCCTGCCCCAGGAGGATTTTCCTGCACAAGGCTCAAGCACCTTCGCCGGGCGGCAATATCTGTGTTTTGCATGGCTGCCGTAGGCTTTGCATAGATGTGTGTGTGTGTGTGTGTGGTTGTGCAGGAAATTTACCTTGGGATTGGATATGTCAATAGTGTATCAACTGTTTATGATCTTATAGCCAAGGTGGCATGAATAATCTATCCTATTTGGGATTATTTTACTGCTAACTGACTGATTTTCAAAATAAATAAGTATATAATAAGTAAAATTTGCAAACTCGTGTCAGTGTGAACTCACCTAAACTAAACTTGCTTTCTTATATTTCAGTAACTGCAGTATAAATAAAAGGTTATATGAAGCTTGAAAAGTCATCTGTGAACAATATAGCTTTTGCAGCAGCATTCTCTTGAAGTCTCTTCACTGCTGCACGCAGTATGGTGCCTTAAATTTGTATTCCCATATGTCTGTAGTTCATTCTTTTTCATAGCCTTATGACTATCCAAGTTGGCAATATCCCATTAAGGACGCTTAAAGTAAGTTGAAGTGCAAAGTTAAGTACATAAGAGCTTAGGTTACTGACCTTGAGAATGTCTGAGCTGTCTTTGTAGTTATGGCTTTTAATAATATAGAGCACTGCTGAAAAGCAGTTCTTGAACTGATGTAGTTCCCTTGAAATCATTAAATCTTGTCACAGGGTTAGGTTTAGATTTAGATTATCAGTAGACATGGATACCTGACCATACATCTACGTATTATGCTGAGACCAGTATACAAAGGGGGTCTTCAACTTCCATTAACTTATTAAAACACCATAATAATTTCTTTAGATTTCATCTCCACCGATTAAGTTATGTTTTTGCTTACTGCTGACCTGATTTACATTTTATGAATTGTAAATTGGATGTGGCCTGTAAGTGTTTTAAAGCTGTATTTGTATATGTAATATGATGGATGGCTGTGGTATTCGGGATTACTAGTGCAAGCATTGTAAACAGGAAGGAGTAAAATAGTGCAAGGCAAAGCCGAGCACTATTTCCTTCCTGTTTACAATGCGAGAACTATTAATCCCGAATACTGTCCTATTGCAAATTAATCCAACAACCATAGCAACTGTTACTAGAAACAGAAATTCAAAAATAACCACTGTAATAGACCAATCACACTTAGCGATTGTTACCTAGCAACCATTGCTAAGCAACTATATTGTTGCTATGCCATGGGCATCTATCACTATGGTAACACGAGTTGTCAAGTTGGACATTTACTTCTAACCATACTATTTTAGTAAATCAAATTAGTATTACAGATTTTTGTCAAGGACCTTGACAAACAAGTGTAAAACTACATCTATTGGCTAATTGCTTGACGTATTTCAACGTCAAGCTTCTATTGAGAGTATTATATTGTAACACATTCAGTTGTTGGATTAGATGTTGTAAAATTCTTGCATGATATGTTATACCACAGGTGCAAGTGCTTTGTCTGATATATATGCACAAGCCCGAGGGAAAGTGCTTAATATATCACAAGTGCAGGTATGTGCCACATGGCTTAGAAGTGCCACAAGTGTATTTATATTGGGCCATGTGAATTTTGATAGTGGACGCTGGAAACAACATAAGAATAATTAGAAGGCATTGCTGTGCTAAGAGTTTGAATTTATGCATAAATGACACAAGCATACAAACAAGTTTGATTGTGGGTTTATGTAGTGAACAAAGAGGCACAGAACAACGAAATGTGACCTGATAATGATGTTGTAAGTGTAGCCAAGTATAATTATAGCCATGCGCCATACAATTCCTATTTTGACTCATCTGTTAGTGTCATGTAAAGTAAGTTGAGAGTCAATATAGGGATTTGTGGGATTACCTGATATAACCATGAACCTTATTGATTATGCCAGCGATCCCTTTTTGTTTCATGAGTTTTTTCAGTGATCCCTATTCCTTATTTATTTTTTAATTAAAAATACATCTAGTATGTAATACAGATGATAAATAATGCTTAACAAAGATATCATATATAACATGGAATAGTAGTATCCATAGTATATGGATGGGTTTAGCACAAAGGAATAGGCTATAGCCTATAGTTTTGTCTTTAAAGCTGTTGAATACTGTGAAACTTCCTCAAAAAAGTAATAATATCAACATTGCCTTTGTTGGTCCAATACAACTACTGTAATGAACTAGTCAACTGATTTAAGAAGCAGCATAAGTGATAGTCATGTCTAAGAAACCTTAATTATTGTGAAGCCATACAGTCTCACTGCAATTGTATTTTCAAGTTAAAAATGTCATGCTAAGGCTGAAGCAATTGGTGTAAGTTTTTTTATTCAAACAATAGAAGACACTAGTGGTGCTACATGGACAATTCACTCATTGAATTTTCAAAAAAAATCATCAATGAAATCGAATTTAATATCAATTGTATAAAATGCATGGAACTTTTGAAAACTGGTTTCATGGATTTTTGCTTTATGAGTTTCAATTTCATTGAAATTTCATGCTTCGAACCCAAGAACTTGCAATTTCTTGGGTTTAGAATGCTTTGAATGTCATATAGTACTACTAAAATTCATTCATGATTAACCATGAAATTCAAAGAACACATGTAAATTGTAAAAATTGTAGTTTTGCTTATTGCAACACTTAAAGTGGTTAGACACTCATTTTGTACTGCAAAACTAGTTGAAACTACTACCATGCACAGCATGCATAAAAATAATTATGTTTGCTTTGAAATATTGGCTACCATGCTTCAGCCACTCATTTTCCAGTAATGAGAGTAGCATTTGGCATTGAGTCTTTAGACTTTTATCATTACAAATGTGAAGTATAATGGCTGCCCTCCTCTGTTTATCACTACAAATGATTTGGCTAGCTACTTACTAGTGGTAGGACACACCATACAAGTATCTAATTTAATACAATGATATTGGGAGTGGAAGGTTTGTCAAAGATAATGAGAAAACAAATGGGGAGGTATGGTCAAATGCGATTAGCAAAAAAAGGGATGTGTCTGATATGTCTGTAAACCTCTTCAAACACTACAAATTGTTGTAACAGTGATTATCAACATTGTCCTTGCTGGTTCTACATGCTGGGCACTACCTATATACATACATGATTAACAAATTACTGTAACATATAGCTTAAAAACTCAAAATGGATTTCAGGATTTCATGATTGCTTATTTCAGAGATTTCCAAGCTCTTATGTATAGGCATATCCAGACATATCAGAGTCAAGAATTCAGCAACAACACATGTACAGCATCCAATAGTTTTGTACCTGTTGCCTACTCCTTAGATCATGTGCACACAGCTGTCAGCTTCTTTACAGTTAGTGAGTTGACACCAGAGTAAAGTTTCTCTTTTGTCAGTCAGTTAGTCAGTCAATCAGCCAGTCAGTCAAATTATCTGCATAAAATTCTGTAGTCAGCAGATTTTTAGTTCCATTTTTAATTTCAGATATTTATCTGGACTGGACTTTATTGAACTTAGGCTAACATATTATCATGGTTTTGTTGGGTATAGTTTTGCAAACCCATTTATAGAGCCATCTGGGAATGGAATTGAATCAAGTAATCAAGAAGCTAGATTGGAATGAATCAAGATACATCATCTGGTCACAAGGGGTAATTGCTACCAACAGTCCTGTAGAACTGTGATGATCAACTATAATAAACAGTTTGATCACTTGATATTCCATGGCCTTCTACAGGAATGTTGACAGCACCAATCAGAATCAGCGGCGGAGGAAGTAGTTGATATGAGGGGGGGCTGGGCTGACCCAGACTTATTTCTATAGTTTAGTAAGGTGAGACCAAAAAAAAAAAAAAAGGTCACAACCAACTGACAAGAGCTTTCCACCTCACCAGCTACCATTTCTAGCTGATAAACTACATAAAAATCCTTTCATAGCTCGCTACACACTGACTACTTTATTAGAGTGACTGCTCTATTAGAATATCTCGATCTTTATCACGGTTTCCAAGAAACATAATTTCGGTGTGATATCATTCTGAGGGGGGGGGCTAAGCCCCCTAGCCCCCCCCCCCCCCCCCCCCCTTTCCGCCGCCTATGATCAGAATGATTCACGAAAAGCAAGCACCTATAATTCACTTTCTTAGCACAGCAAACTGCTGAACACACACTTTGTACATAAGCTTGAAAATTCATGGTTTAATTGAGACTACCCTATTACACAGTTCTTGACAATGCTGGCAAAGGAATATTAACAGCATGCAGAATTGCCATGCAGTCCTTTCAATGGTGCTTCAGATTCACTACCAAGACATTACCATTTTTGCCCTGATCTGCTCACAGAAGTGGCTGACACATTACATCACCTTTCAGTGAAAAACAATAGAATCTAATTGCTTTCAAGGTGTTCACAGAAAGTGTGCAACCATGACCAGACAGTTTATTGTTGTCTGCACATGAGACTGCACAACATGCATTTGTTTTACTTATGAGTGTGGTTTCCATAATATAAGTGGATTATTTTTGATAGTATAAATAGCTGCATTACTAACAGCTGATATAGTTGTCCAAAAGTTTTGAGATACAAAATAGCTATTAGTTATGCTGACAATAAGGATTGCAATAATCTTCCTATTTTCTACCATTTTTGCAAAGGCTGAGAATACTACCAATGAGACATACCCTCAAGAATTTGCTTCTGTTTCAGGGATTGTAACAGCTAGTATTCCATGCTGTGCAATCGGAGATAATTCTTTTCAATCACTTGATAATGCAATAAGGAATCTTACTAATAATACCACAGTCAAAATAATTGAATCGAATGTTGTGTTGAATTCACCAGTTTCAATAGAACACCTTGAGAGTATTGCAATAATCGGAATTGGTAGTCCCACTGTGAACTGTAATAGTATTGGAGCAATAAGTTTTTCCTCTTGCAATAATGTGACTGTTAGAGGTATTAATTGGGAGAACTGTGGCGGCTCTAACAATGAATCATCTCATCCAGGAATCAGCTTTTACAAGTCATCAAACCTCACCATTCAGAGCTGTTCTTATAAGAATTCAACAGGACAAGCTGTACTATTCTCAGAAGTGTCTGGAAATATATACCTCATCAATAGTGAGATCACATGTAGCAATAAATACAAAGATCATGGTGCAGCAGTGCAGTGTATTCCTGAGACTACACTGAATCATTCTCAAGCAATTCTGATGGTTGACAAATGTAATTTCTCTTATAATGGAGTTGCTAAGAGTATTGTCTACATCGGTGGTTCAGGTAACATACTCTGGCATGCACACTTACAAAATTCAATGTTCATTGGAAATCACGGAGTACCCATTTACCTTTCGTATAGTAAGCTACACATTAAAGATGATCTGTTTTTCAGTCAAAATGCAGCAATTTCAGGTGGTGGTATTTTTAGCAGCAACTCAGTAGTGGTATTTACAAACAAATCTAATGTCACCTTTTATAATAATTCAGCAGCCACTGATGGTGGAGCAATCTTTCTTAACAAATCAAGAATATATTTTGGAGAATATACAGTCATAAAATTTGAAAATAACTTTGCTAAATCATTTGGTGGTGCACTGTTCTCCAAGACCAATTCTATTATATTTTTTGGTGGAAACACCATGGTAACTTTTCAAAGAAATAAGGCTGGTGTACATGGGGGTGCTCTGTATTTTGAAAATAGCAGTATAGAACTTGATGAAAATTCAACAGTGAACTTTACTAACAACACTGCTAATAATGGTGGAGCTGTCTACTTAAGGATTAATTCAGCGATGACATTTGAAGGAAACGCAAAAGTAACATACAGAAGTAATAAAGCTAGTGGATATGGAGGAGCTGTTCTTAACATAAACTGTATTATGACATTCAATGAAAACTCAACAGTGATATTTAGTGGCAATAAAGCTGATTTTGGAGGAGCACTGTACACTGAACATTATTCAGAGACATCATTTGATGGAAATACAACAGTGTCTTATATTGGAAATGAAGCCAGCACAAGTGGGGCAGCAATAAACTCTAATCACAACTGTACCATTACATTATATGGAAACTCAAAAGTGACATTTGAGAGTAACAAAGCACAATATGGAGGAGCAGTATTCTTAGGCAGTTATTCAGAAATATCATTTCATGGAAAGACCACAGTGACTTACAAAAATAACAGAGCAAATAAAAGTGGAGGAGCCATTAATTCCAAAGTAAATGGCAGTATCATATTCGATGGAAACTCAACTGTGACATTCAATGGCAATGAAGCAAAGTATGGAGGAGTAGTGTGCTCTTTCATGTATTCAAAAATATCATTTAATGGAAACACAACAGTGACATACAAAGGCAATATTGCTAGCAAAAACGGGGGAGTTATTATTTCTATTGAGAGCTGTAACATCATATTTGTTGGAAACTCAAAAGTGAAATTTAGTGACAATGGAGCTATATTTGGAGGAGCAGTGTACTCTGTGAGTTTTTCAAAAATATCAATGGATGAAAATACAACAGTGTCTTTTATTGGAAATAAAGCCAGCATAAGTGGAGGAGCCATAAGTTCTATTCAGAAAAGCAGCATTACATTTGATGGAAACTCACTCGTGGTAATTGCTTACAATGGTGCTGGATTTGGAGCAGCAGTGTATTCTAGAATTTATTCAGAAATATCATTCAAGGGAAACACTACAGTGACATACAACAGCAACAAAGCCAGCACAAGTGGAGGAGGAATTTACTCTCAAGAGAAATCGAACGTCACATTTGATAGCAACTCAATGGTTGAATTTTATGACAACAGTGCTACATATGGAGGAGCCATGTTTTCTATAGATTACTCTATTATATCATTTGATGGTAACACAACAGTTACATATAAAGGCAATAAAGCAAGTAATAGAGGGGGAGCTGTTGAGTCTGATGGTAATGGCAGTATCATATTTGGTGGAGATGCAATAGTGACATTTAGTGACAATAGAGCCCCTTATGGAGGAGCAGTGTTCTCTACTCATGGTTCACAAATAGTGTTTAATGGAAACTCAAAGGTGACTTATGAAAGTAATAAAGCCAGGGAATATGGAGGAGCTGTTGAATCCCTTTGGAACTGCAGGGTTATATTTGATGGAGACTCGAAAGTGACATTTAGTGACAATGGAGCTAAGATTGGAGGGGCAGTGTACTCAAGAAGATATTCAGAAATTATATTCAATGGAAACTCCACAGTGACATATAACAGAAATGAAGCAAGTGAGGAAGGAGGAGGTGTTACTTCTTACTTCAACTGTAATATCACATTTGGTGGAAGCTCAAAAGTGACATTTAGTGATAATGGTGCTAAATTTGGAGCAGCAGTGTACTGTAAAATTTATTCAGAAATATCATTTAAGGGAAACACTAGAGTGACATACAACAGTAACAAAGCCAGCACAAGTGGAGGAGGAATTTATTCTCAAGAGAAATCCAACATCACATTTGATAGCAACTCAATGGCTGAATTTTATGACAACAGTGCCATATATGGAGGAGCTATACTCTCTATAATCTACTCTATTATATCATTTGATGCTAACACAGCAGTTACATATAAAGGGAACAAAGCAAATAATAGTGGGGGAGCTGTTGAGTCTGATGATAACAGCAGTGTTAGATTTGATGGAGACTCAACAGTGACATTTAGTGACAATGAAGCTTCTTATGGAGGAGCAGTATACTCTGAACATAATTCAGAAATACTATATGATGGAAAAACAGTAGTGATATATGAAGATAACACAGCAAGTGTAAATGGAGGGGCCATTGATACTACTGACAACTGCAGTGTCACATTTGACGGAGACTCAGAGGTGATATTTAGAGACAACAAAGCTACAACAACAGGCGGTGCAATAACTGGTAGCACAAATGTGAACGTACTATTTCACAGAAATGCCAAATTATATTTTACAAAAAATAAAGCTAAAGAGGGTGGGGCTATAAATGTTCAACAGTCCTACCTGAAATTTTGTATGAATTCATCAACAAAGTTCAGCTATAATTCAGCTACCACAAATGGTGGAGCAATACATCTTAGCAATAATTTTTTCATAACATTTGATAATGAATTCGAATCCAATGTTGTGTTTCATCAGAACAACGCCTCTCTCTTAGGTGGAGCTATTTACGGTGAGCTGAAGAAAATCAACCAGAGTAAAATGGTGTCAAATGCTACTGGTGTTATTTTCAGAAACAATACTGCTCTTGTAGGTGATGATGTTTACATACACATACAAGCATCGTGTGATAAAACATGTTTGAACAGCAGTATAGTAGGATTACAAGTGACACACAATAGACCACCTCGTCACCTAGCCTTATACAACCCAGCCACTTGTGTTAATTCAACCAATACATTGAATTATTGTGATACCTATTTAGTCAATAATATAATGCTTGGTCAAAATATTAAAATCAATGCTTGTGTACTAAGCTTTTATGACGAACATGCTGGAGGTGTTAACTTTGTGGTTAGTGGTGAAGGTGACCATCACAAACTTGATGGAACAAGATTTGTGCCAATAGCTTGCAACCAATTTGAAGGCATCAGCGTGATAGGCAAGAAGATCACTAATAAAGCTAGTTTCTCAATGACCATCACATCATATAGTAACAGTGAGAAAGAAATTGCTGTTAGACTAACAGTAGAACTATCACCATGTCATCCTGGTTTCCACTATGATAATGCAACTCAAAAGTGTACATGCTACAATGACAGTGACATTGTGTCTTGTTCTGGTAGCACATCAACTATTAAAAGAGGTTCTTGGTTTGGTATTGTTGATGGTAAAGAAACAGTGGCACCCTGTCCTAACAACTACTGCAGTTTCACTTGTTGTGAAACAACTAATGGATTTTATCAACTTTCACCAGCGAGAACAAATCAATGTAGTTCACATAGAATTGGTACTGCTTGCGGTAGTTGTGAAGAAGGCTATACTCTCTCATTTGATTCAGCAAAATGTGTAAGTGTTAACAAGTGTACAACAGCACAGACAGTACTGGTGATCGTGTTATCAGTAATCTATTGGATAGTCTTGGTTGTTGCCGTGTTTGTAGTGACATATTATCATGTAGGGATTGGTTATTTCTATGCTATTACATACTATTACAGTATGCTGGATATCTTACTGGATCAACATTTGTATGTATCACAAGGACTGTTTACAGCTGTTAGCATTATGTCTAGTACAGCTAAAGTGACTCCACAATTTCTAGGGCAACTATGCTTGATAAAGAATATTAGTGGAATTGATCAGCAAGTCGTTCATTATGTACATCCAATAGCTGTGACCATTATCGTAGGAATAATATGCTTGTCAGCAAGGATGTCTTACAGGTTTTCAGTGTTTATTAGTCGAGGTATTATTCGTGTCATTTGTTTTCTTCTGTTGCTATCATACACATCTGTGGCCACAACTTCGTTACTGCTATTGAGATCATTGACATTTAATAATGTGGATTATGTTTATACTTACCTGTCACCTGACATAGAATACTTTAAAGGCCGTCATTTACCATATGGAATTGTAGCAATATTATGTACCCTAATGATTGTGATTGGTTTACCACTTCTACTTTTGCTTGAGCCCTTCCTTAATCACAAGATCAACTTTACGAGGTTCAAACCATTACTTGATCAATTTCAAGGATGTTACAAAGATAAATATCGTTCATTTGCAGCTTATTATATGATCTGTCGACTGGTGGTTATTATTTTGATAATTATTGATTATTCTAACAATAACACTAACCAAGTTTTACTACTTGTCACTAGTATGCTCCTAGCATTGATACAGTTAATTATTAAACCATACAAACACAGAATTCTCAATATCTTTGATGGGATGGTGCTACAAATAATGACTATTGCTTCAGTTATATCACTATTTGATGGTTATGGTGCAAATGTAACATCAGCAGTTATAGTTCTTTTACTATTGTTACCCTTAGTAGCATTTGCTGCAGTGGAACGGATTGTATATAAAAAGAGCATTACAAAGATTTTTATATACTGCAAACACAAACCTGTTACTGCAAATGACAACTATGGAGTACCCCCTATGAGTGATATTGGTATTGTTATAGATGATAGTATGAGGAAGAATGCTACCATAGTTGACATGTGAGTATATAACTATCGTGTGTATATATTAATCTTACATATGTCCACATGCATAGTGTCCATTATGGATACTGTGCAGGATAATGGATATAGACATAAACTTTAATGTGACACTATATATTGTATGTGCAATTATCATACTGTATAAATGTGCTTGAGTATATATGAGTGTGCATAGGTCTGCAGTATATTGTTACTCACTGGCTTGTTAATGTTTGCATGCCTCATTCTTTTAACAGTTTAACATTTAACAACAAGTGTTATTAATTCATGGCTGTGTCCATTACTCTTTATCTTGCCATTCTCTGCAATCCAGCATCAACCAAGAATGTATTTCAATGAATGTATCATAACAAAATTAACACCGTACATGCCATTAGCAGCAAATGAAAATATAATGTAGGTTATGTAGCCTTAGCTTGCTTGGTTACCATTACAACATAACAGTTTTGACATTTGGGATTTTTTATAATAAAAGTATGGATATTTATTTCATGCTATACATACATGTCATACTTATGCCCTATAGCCTTTCACACATGTTTGCTGCTCTGGTCACAATTACTGTATTTGTGACCTGATTTGCGAAAAGGTACCTTTTCCACACATTTGACATACCAACAAACAAAATAATGTAAAATTTGACTCCTTATACTGATTAACTTTCTCTTAGTATAAACATGCAGCTAGATACCGTAGCTATACTCATGGAAAATTTCAAGCAATTATATACCATGATCAAAAGTTATGAAGCTCCAAAGTGCAAAAAATAGGTCAAATTTTGTGTGTGAAAAAGGTACAAATCCGGTCACATTTATAGAAATTTATGCGTAACTTATCTACATATTTTTATTATTGACAAATCACATATGTGTTAATTATCTACATGTATAGAAGGAGGAGAGATTCTAATGATACAATTGTCATTCATGATACAGTGATCCACTATCGTGAACCTCTTATGGAGACAATGAACTGATCATGAAGTAAATATTATTGTTACACAGCCACAATAATTAATCCTGCTGTGATATATTGTGTAAACTTTTTTTTGTTGCTGCATTCACCTATTTTGTAAACTGGGTACTGTAGATATACAGTGGTTAATTCATTTTGGTTATTGCAAATTTATGATAGTAATCGACAGTTTATAATTATATGCTTTTTCATATCATCTGCTATGGATATGCATGCCCCCAAGGGGTAGGTAATGAGCTAAAATCATCTACGAAATTTCAAAGATGACCATGACTGCCCATATTTCATCTTTCAAAAATATGACTGCCCATATTTCATCTTCCAATACAAATTTCAGTTCAAATATCTCCATAAAATTCAGTAATTCTAAAATTAGTAAATCTGTAAATTTTAGATTCTGTAAAATTCCGTAAATTTTTGTTACATCTTTTCGATTGTCAAATTTCATCTTTCAAACTGCACAAATTTCAGGTAATATTTCATCTTTCAGAAATAATTTTAGAGGTAATCTATGAAATTTCAGGTTGTTACCTACCCCTTGCATGCCCAAAACACCAATTATACTCATATCCATCTTGTATGTAAAAAAATCTAAAGTTGGGGCATGTAGATCAAAAGCATGCAGATGATATGTGTATGTAAAATGTCAGGACGTGTGGAATATTGTATAGTAACTATTTTTCACAAGTAGTTACTTTTCGTCAGTGCAAACTTCTTTTATTATGTACACGAAAATAGCTACAATTAGGTTGGTGCAGAAAAATTTCACAAGTTCATGAACACAGTACAGTGGTTTAATTAGCTTTATTTTTTTTCCATACGAATATCATGACCTCTTGATTAATTAAAGTATAGTGTTAAAAAGTTGTCCACAAAGGTGCAAAATATGTTGAGAAATGTCCAGTGCTGTACACAACTACACCAAACACTGATCATTTTGCACCAAATGTGTAGAAAAAATGTCACTTATGGGAACCTTAGGAAGATGGCCCAATCCTCATTGTACCCTAAGTACAGTCGTATATAACTCATGTTGAGGTAGCCGTGACCTTACTTCAAGACCAGACATTTTCTTGAATTTTCCAAACAATATTAAAGTTCACACTTTCAGAGATTAAGGAGTCATATATACCACTTCTGAAGATGAAGTTTCTGAAATGCACCTGAATAATATTGACCTATTGGCCCCTTGTTTCATTTCTTCTTTCTGTAACCCTTATACAGAAATCTAACAATATGTTGTCTTTTCTTCAATCTTGGAGGCCAATTTGTAAATCATAGTTTTCACCATCAAGATGTTAAAATCTGGTGATTAATGAAATAGGCACAGGTTGAGTTAACAAATTAATTTCTGCATGTTAATGCCATGAGGGGTGGGTAAATACAACCATACAACCACACTTGAGCAAACAACACTCTATATCGTATAAGCTACATGGTAACTGTTGTACTACTTAAGTCTTAGAATTGATAATGAGAATGCTTTATTTTTACTATGAGACAAGAAAAAAATCTCCACAGGTTCTCCAAACAAGTACGTATATGAGAGTGACTGTAGTTCCTTGAACTTGTCCTGGACAAATAGGGCATACCAAAAAGTCACCTACAGAGAAGTCCACCAAGCTACAATAGCAGCATATACTGGTGGTTTCTATTATATTCACACAACCCTTGTCCAAGAAAAGCATAATAGGGATTATAAGATTTCTCCTATTGAACAACAAAACATATTGTTGCTTGTACAATCACATTGTGTAAACACACAGAACTGAATGTAACGGTGGCTAAAAATGTGCCTGTAAACAATAGTGCAGGGTTACATGGAATAATTCTCGTTGCTGGGTAGCTATATATCCTTCAAACCTACTTTTCAAAGGTAGTCCTACATCACCATGATGTAGTAGTGTATTGTAATATGGAGAAATCTCTGCACTGGACATGATAACACAGAATATACACTCTTTCTCACATCAGCGTTCATTCTCTGCTTCCTAGCTAGAGTTCCATTAGTTGTGAATGGTGCTGCAATATATAGCCTTGATGATTTCATAAACCAGAAGACTGCTGTCCACCACTTGTAGCAGAAAAAAAAAGAAATTCACTCTGCATCTTACATAAATACTAAATGTTCTCACAGAAAATACACATTTATTCATGGTCAATGAATTACCATTGGTGGATCTAAGTGGGTTTCTGTGATTTCGATAAAACTAAATTTAGCTCAGTGGCAGTTGTAAAAAAAGCTTCATTGTTGCTGTATTGACAATTTATCATTACAAAACCTTCAGTTATCAAGCATGAATTTTATTTTACTAACATTAATACTATACCATTAGCAACAACTTTTCACCTATTAAAGCAATCAAGATACTCTGATAGAGGATTCACAGCTGAAGCTTAGTCACAAATTTTGCATTGCAGTTAGCTTATTTCATAATTTAAAGCAATGTGATTGTCTAAAATCCAATTTTAGAGCTTCTAAAATACAGTATCAAAATACTTTTATATTAATTTTTTAACTCGACCCCCTTTTAAAAAATCCTAAATCCACCACTGAAAACACATATCTGATTGTGCTGTTAGAGTAGATCTTGTAAGCCTTTTTAAATAGGAGAGATATTGATGGAAAACATTATTTTGGTAGTGATGTCTTATAGCCAGCAATTATGGTGAATCTAACATGTCCGCTATAATGTTGAGAAGTGCATACTGGCATAGTCAGTGGTTCCCTGTGTGTTGCATACATGTGGAAGCCATAGATACCAAAAAAAAGACAGATGCCATTGTACGGTATATTTAATACTTAGCTGATAGGTGTGTAATTGTATATGGTAATTCATTTGACATATAAACACATCGTTAAAAATTGCATTGCATGAAAACTTCATAATGCAAATAGCTGTCAGGGATAAGAAAAGAGCAGAGTGCTTAACAAGTAGTTGTGGAGGTAGCCAATTAATTGTATACAGCAACACTTGTTGAGTTGCGTGCTAATAGATTTTTTGTGTAGTTTATCAAAATTCTCCACTGAAGTCTGTAAAAAGTGTGCACCTACAAAAATCAACAGTAACACCAGTGTGCATGTGTGTATGTGTGTGTGCACGAGTGTGCATGTGTACTTACATATATAATGAAAGCATCATATTTGAGCAGCAGGGAGTTAATTGACAAATCTATGGTAGTTTGTTTTTCTGGACATGGTTCACACTCAGAGTAAGAAGGTGGACACATGATAGTATACTATCCATCTGGGGACCCATAAGAAGCTGAACTTGGAGGGAGTCACAACTCTGACATCAAAACTTACCAATGGAGTACATCAAACACTGATTCGTAAAAATTTGTACTGCTGCAATGTTTACATATTACTATTATTCTATTTCAATGTTATTCATCACTTTTATATAGCTACACTGTAGTATGTTACAATTATATCAGTTAAATTCACACTTACAACTTGCGGGAGAGTATCTGCATTTCACAAGTGCTTTCAGTTGTATTAACATTGATTCTTGGCCATTCCAAATATCAGTTACTTTGTGTCCACAGCCTTAAACTGTCACGTGTGAAATTACCACTTTATCACATAACATGATTGCATTGTTGGACAATGTGCAAATCTTGATTATAAGCAAGAAGCTGGTGATTAAGCTTTATTCAGTAGGTTTCATTACTTCGTAGTGGCTGGATTACTAACAAGATTAGTAACTTTGTTACTTAAAGTAATAATATTATGTAATATTAGACTCGTTACAGTAACTATAGTACTTAAGTAACGCATTACATTTGCAAGTAAAGTAACTTGAGTTATATTACCTGTTTTTACAGGATATTTTGTTATATTACTTCTTTGTTACCACAAAAGTAATAATTATTATGTAACGAATGCATTACCCCCAACACTGGAGTTATATTTACTTCCATGAAATCTTTTTGTACAGCTGACATTGGGTTACAGGTACCTTGTGGTTTCTTGGATGCAGCCTTATTTTACAGCAAAGGTGATTTGTGGGGATTTAAAGATAACTGGTAGCTTGATAGGGTTTTTTGTTTACCTTTTGCAGCTCTTTTTCTATCACAACTGCATCTTTTATCTTGACCTTTTGGTGTAACTTTTTCCTCATATTTTTCATGCTACAGTGCTTCCTCGATTATTTTGAACCTCTATCATCTGAACACATGATTATCCAAACAGTTCAAAAGACTGCTCTATTAAAGTATTTTGTCTAAAATGTATATTCTATTAGAGTATTTGAACAGGGCTCTGTATATAATAATGGGCTTTGACCATCCAAACTTTTTGAATATCTGAACATGTCTTGGTCCCAAGGGGGTTATATATTCAAGGGAGCACTGTATAGGGCAGGCACCAGTGTTAGTGTACTATGTGGTGACATATACAGACCCTATAAATCAACAATGATGTCATATGTACATCATGTGGGTGTTGTTCTTAAAGATATTCAATTCTAGTATTCAATTTATTCTATTGATCTGCAGTGTTATAACAAGTCAACCTAGAGAGCTCAGCTAACAAGTTATCGTGCAGAGAGTTCATGATCAGCTACAAAAATTCACACTGTATAGAGTGCAACTATGTTAAAAGTAGAGAGATCAGCTACAATCAAGTCACCCTGTAGACAAATCAGCTATACAAACAAGTCACCCTATGAAAATTTTAGCAATGAGCTAGTCATCCTGTACAAAGATTTGCTACAATCTAGTCACCATGTAGAGAGTTCAGCCACAAAATAATAAGTCACCCTGTAAAGAGTTCAGCTACATTACCAGCCACCCTGTAGAGAGTTGAAAGACACTAATTATTTACGTATATACATGCAAAAACAATTTTAAAACACACACATAGTCAAATACACATCTTTATCATCTAAGGAAAGAGGCAATTAAATAAAACCTGAGGAATTTTGAAGCCTCAAAGCTGGCTATAGAGGCCAGCTTTGGTGTATGTAATTACACAAAGAAGTGATACTAAACCAAAACAGCCAAAGTGTGGCTTCCAAAAAGCCATGATGAAAGGATATGAAATCAAAGGTGGCAGCCCAAATGTTAATGCCTATCATTTTTAATGATTACACTCATCATTAAATGATTGGCATTAACATAATTACAATATGATTGATAGATTAACATCATTGCAGTTATTTTTTGGCCACTGCCTTTGATCTCAAATCTTTTATTTTCCTGGCTTTTTAAGGTCACACTCTTTATTCCCAGCTTGGCTATCACTATCAATGGTATGTGTTCGAATAGAGATCTGTGTGTGACAATTTCAAGTGTTAGACTTTAAAGTGTTTGACATAGTCCTAGAGCAGTTTAACATGCTGACTTGTTTGGCTCTGAATTGTTTCGTTTGTTTTCAGTAATTTTCTCATATTTGATTTTTAAAAAATATTTTTACACTAGTACAAGAGTTTGCAATAGTGATAAATTGACTGGCTTTAAATCCTTTGAGCCCCCTTTCCCAGATCCACCCCTGCCCTGGGGTGGAAAATGAGAACTACAAGATCTTTGCAATTGGTGACACTAAATGACAATCGCAATGTTAATTGTCAGGTCCATACTACTGCTGTTGCTTTCTTTAAGAAATTTTACTCTTCAACTCACCGACTGTAAAGCTGAATAATGTGGGCACACAATCCAAAGGGTAGCAAATAAGCATGAAAATCTTGTTCACTGAAATCTGAAATGTTCCCACTGGCATCATAGGAGTACAGAAATATCTGAAAAGAGTAGTGAAATCCTAAAATCCTTGTTTGTAGTTAGCACACACGTAGTTCCATTGTTATAATGTTATGCTAAGTAGTACACATACAAATCCACCTAAATCTGCATAACATTCAGTTTCTGTGTTAATTAGCTAATCGTGTAGTTGGTATTGTCACTACATGTTGGACCAGCAGAAACAATGTTGATAATCACTATTACAAGAACTTGTAGAGCGTATTTCATAAGTTTACAGGCAAAACATATAGCCTATGGACTGAGGTATGTCTTTTTGGTAAACTAATACCATTCCAAGTGTTTTCGTATTAGTCTTCATAATCCCACCATTCTTATGTTAAATTATGTACTTTTGTGTGTTTACCTCTAGTAATTAGCTAACCAAAGATGTTGAACCAACAAGGACAATGTTGATAATCACTGTTACAATACTTTAAATTGTATTGTTTGAGAGAGTTTCTATAACATTCAGCCCCACCTGCACTTACAGGTTTATATTATAGCATTAAGTATAACTATAGTGATACCCAGCGGTGATTCTAGAGTTGTCCACACATTAGTTTATATACAAAGGAACTGAAAATCAATGCTACAAGTAAAATTCTGTTCTACACCTAACTTTACCCAAAAACAATTGAACTTATTTTCATGATAAAAATTTGGGTGCATAGTTCCAGTTGTTTAACCTGTATTGCATTAACGCAGCTAATCAGTCAGTCAGTTTGGGAACCAGTCAGCCAGCCAGTCAGTCCATTATTCAATTAGCAAGTCAGTCAAAGACTCAAACTGTGACTGTAGTTAGCATTTTTTTTTTTTAAACTCTGAAACAAGCCACTAGCATACAGGACCATTTCAATTGTTTATTACTTTATCTGCACTGGATTTACAGCAATACTAACTTATCATCTTGGTTTAGTTAGTGAGGTTGGGTAAATGTAGTTTACATTATAGTACCACTGTACTACATGGTAATTAGTACTAATTGACCATGGATTTTTAGCATTTGAGTGCTCTCTAGAGTAAACGATTGGGTATTCATGAACATTAAGTAACTACTTGTTGTTATACCTATGTAACATTAGCCCTTAAGCAACTTTACAATTTTTTTCAAGTAACAGCAATGATACACGTTGTATTAAAGTACTGATGATAGTGTTCCTGACAAGCTATAAAATTAATACAGTCTTCATGGTATAATTTCATGATGACATATACATCATGTACATAAGCTGGGCCACGTGCATGGTCTTAATGAGTAGTCAAGTACCAATTTTTCTATCCAAGTACCAAAATCGTTAATATGTACTGGAGTATTTGTTTTTAACCTTGATGATAATGTGATTAATTTAAGTTTCTTATTGGTACAACAGTATAGCACTTCATATGCATCTATTTTGCTTATGAGAGTGCATTTCATAACTTCCTTTTATAATATAAATGGCTACATTACTAAGAACTTATAGTTAGCCAAACTTTTGAATGAAATGAAATTGTAACTATGCTGATGACGATTGCAATTATTTTTCTACTTTTTACCTTCAGTTTCACAAAGGCTGAGGAAGTTACCAACTTGCAAGAATTTGATTCTATTTCAGAAATAGTACTTGATCAAGCCAGTATACCATGTTGTACAACTAGAGGTAGTTCTTTTCAATCACTTGATGATGCAGTAAAAAATCTTACTAATAATACCATAATCAAAATCACTCAATCAAATGTTGTGTTGAATTCACCAGTCTCAATAGAACACCTCGAGAGCATAGCAATAATTGGAATTAGTAGTCCCACTGTGAACTGTAATGGTATTGGAGCAATAAGTTTTTCCTCTTGCAACAATGTGACTGTTAAGGGTATTAATTGGGAGAACTGTGGCAGCTCTAACAATGAATCATCTTATCCAGGAATCGGCTTTTACAAGTCATCAAACCTCACCATTCAGAACTGTTCTTATAAGAATTCAACAGGACAAGCTGTACTATTCTCAGAAGTGTCTGGAAATATATACCTCATCAATTGTGAGATAACATGCAGCAATAAACATAAAGATCATGGTGCAGCAGTGCAGTATATTCCTGAGACTACGCTGAATCATTCTCAAACAATTTTGGTGGTCAACAAATGTAATTTCTCTTATAATGGAGTTGCTAAGAGTATTATCTACATCAGTGGTTCAGGTAACATACTCTGGCATGCACACTTACAAAATTCAATGTTCATTGGAAATCACGGAGTATCCATTTACCTTTCATATAGTAAGCTACACATTAAAGATGATCTGTTTTTCAGTCGAAATGCAGCAATTTCAGGTGGTGGGATTTTTAGTAGCAACTCAGTAGTGGTATTTACAAACAAATCTAATGTCACCTTTTACAATAATTCAGCAATCACTGATGGTGGAGCCATCTTTCTTAACAAATCAAGAATATATTTTGGAGAATACACAGTCATAAAATTTGAAAAGAATTTTGCTAAATCATTTGGTGGTGCACTGTTCTCCAAGACCAATTCTATTATATTTTTTGGTGGAAACACCATGGTAACTTTTCAAAGAAATAAGGCTGGTGTACATGGGAGTGCTCTGTATTCTGAAAATAGCAGTGTAGGGCTTGATGAAAATTCGACAGTGAACTTTATTAACAACACTGCTAAAAATGGTGGAGCTGTCTACTTAAAGATTAATTCAACAATGACATTTGAAGGAGACACAAAAGTAACATACAGAAGTAATAAAGCTAGTGGATATGGAGGAGCTGTTTTTTCTTATGCAAACTGTATTATGACATTCAATGGAAACTCAACAGTAACACTTGGTGACAATGAAGCTAACTTTGGGGGAGCAGTGTACACTGAACGTTATTCAGATATATTGTTTGATGGAAATACAACAGTGTCTTATATTGGAAATGAAGCCAGCACAAGTGGGGCAGCAATAAACTCTTATCACAACTGTACCATTACATTATATGGAAACTCAAAAGTGACATTTGAGAGTAACAAAGCACAATATGGAGGAGCAATATTCTTAGGCAGTTATTCAGAAATATTATTTCATGGAAAGACCACAGTGACTTACAAAAATAACAGAGCAAATGAAAGTGGAGGAGCCATTAATTCCAAAGTGAATGGCAGTATCACATTTGATGGAAACTCAACTGTGACATTCAATGGCAATGAAGCAAGATATGGAGGAGTAGTGTATTCTTATATGTATTCAAAAATATCATTTAATGGGAACACAACAGTGGCATACAAAAGAAATATTGCTAGCAAAAACGGGGGAGTTATTATTTCTATTGAGAGCTGTAACATCATATTTGTTGGAAACTCAAAAGTGAAATTTAGTGACAATGGAGCTATATTTGGAGGAGCAGTGTACTCTGTGAGTTTTTCAAAAATATCAATGGATGAAAATACAACAGTGTCTTTTATTGGAAATAAAGCCAGCATAAGTGGAGGAGCCATACGTTCTATTCAGAACAGCAGCATTACATTTGATGGAAACTCACTCGTGGTAATTGCTTACAATGGTGCTGGATTTGGAGCAGCAGTGTATTCTAGAATTTATTCAGAAATATCATTCAAGGGAAACACTACAGTGACATACAACAGCAACAAAGCCAGCACAAGTGGAGGAGGAATTTACTCTCAAGAGAAATCGAACGTCACATTTGATAGCAACTCAATGGTTGAATTTTATGACAACAGTGCTACATATGGAGGAGCCATGTTTTCTATAGATTACTCTATTATATCATTTGATGGTAACACAACAGTTACATGTAAAGGCAATAAAGCAAGTAATAGAGGGGGAGCTGTTGAGTCTGATGGTAATGGCAGTATCATATTTGGTGGAAACACAATAGTGACATTTAGTGACAATGGAGCCCCTTATGGAGGAGCAGTGTTCTCTACTCATGGTTCACAAATAGTGTTTAATGGAAACTCAAAGGTGACTTATGAAAGTAATAAAGCCAGGGAATATGGAGGAGCTGTTGAATCCCTTTGGAACTGCAGGGTTATATTTGATGGAGACTCGAAAGTGACATTTAGTGACAATGGAGCTAAGATTGGAGGGGCAGTGTACTCAAGAAGATATTCAGAAATTATATTCAATGGAAACTCCACAGTGACATATAACAGAAATGAAGCAAGTGAGGAAGGAGGAGGTGTTACTTCTTACTTCAACTGTAATATCACATTTGATGGAAATTCAAAAGTGACATTTAGTGATAATGGTGCTAAATTTGGAGCAGCAGTGTACTGTAGAATTTATTCAGAAATATCATTCAAGGGAAACACTAGAGTGACATACAACAGTAACAAAGCCAGTACAAGTGGAGGAGGAATTTATTCTCAAGAGAAATCCAACATCACATTTGATAGCAACTCGATGGCTGAATTTTATGACAACAGTGCCATATATGGAGGAGCTATGCTCTCTATAGATTATTGTATTATATCATTTATTGATAACACAACAGTGATGTATATTGATAATAAAGCAAGTAATAGTGGGGGAGCTATTGAATCGTATGATAACA
Organism: Dysidea avara; assembly: GCF_963678975.1. NCBI lineage: Eukaryota > Metazoa > Porifera > Demospongiae > Dictyoceratida > Dysideidae > Dysidea > Dysidea avara. The sequence goes on along the minus strand of NC_089280.1, from coordinate 15,552,712 downwards.
GCAGTGTCAGATTTGATGGAGATTCTACAGTGACATTCAGTGACAATGTAGCTTCTTATGGAGGAGCAGTATACTCTAAACATAATTCAGAAATACTACATGATGGAAAAACAGTAGTGATATATGAAGATAATACAGCAAGTGTAAATGGAGGAGCCATTGATACTAGTGACAACTGCAGTGTCACATTTGACGGAGACTCAGAGGTGATATTTAGAAACAACAAAGCTGCAACAACAGGTGGTGCAATAACTGGTAGCACAAATGTGAACATACTGTTTCACAGAAATGCCAAATTATATTTTTCAAAAAATAAAGCTAAAGAGGGTGGGGCTATAAATGTTCAACAGTCCTACATGAAATTTTGTATGAATTCATCAACAAAGTTCAGCTATAATTCAGCTACCACAAATGGTGGAGCAATACATCTTAGCAATAACTTTTTCATAACATTTGAAAATGAATTTGAATCCAATGTTGTGTTTCATCAGAACAACGCTTCTCTCTTGGGTGGAGCTATTTATGGTGAGCTGAAGAAAATCAACCAGAGTAAAATCTTATCAAATGCTACTGGTGTTATTTTCAGAAACAATACTGCTCTTGTAGGTGATGATGCTTACATACACATACAAGCATCATGTGATGAAACATGTTTGAACAGCAGTGTAGTAGGATTACAAGTGACACACAATAGACCACCTCGTCACCTAGCCTTATATAACCCAGCAACTTGTGTTAATTCAACCAATACATTGAATTATTGTGATACCTATTTAGTCAATAATATAATGCTTGGTCAAAATATTAAAATCAATGCTTGTGTACTAAGTTTTTATGACGAACATGCTGGAGGTGTTAACTTTGTGGTTAGTGGTGAAAGTGACCATCGCAAACTTGATGGAACAAGATTTGTACCAATAGCTTGTAGCCAATTTGAAGGCATCAGCATAATAGGCAAGAAGATCACTGATAAAACCAGTTTCTCAATGACCATCACATCGTATAGTAACAGTGAGAAAGAAATTGCTGTTAGACTAATAGCAGAACTATCACCATGTCATCCTGGTTTCCACTATGATAATGCAACTCAAAAGTGTACATGCTACAATGACAGTGACATTGTGTCTTGTTCTGGTAGCACATCAACTATTAAAATAGGTTCTTGGTTTGGTATTGTTGATGGTAAAGAAACAGTGGCACCCTGTCCTAACAACTACTGCAGTTTCACTTGTTGCAAAACAACTAATGGATTTTACCAACTTTCACCAGCAAGAACCAATCAATGTAGTTCACATAGAACTGGTACTGCTTGCAATAGTTGTGAAGAAGGCTATACTCTCTCATTTGATTCAGCAAAATGTGTAAGTGTTAACAAGTGTACAACAGCACAGACAGTACTGGTGATCGTGTTATCAGTAATCTATTGGATAGTCTTGGTTGTTGCCGTGTTTGTAGTGACATATTATCATGTTGGGATTGGTTATTTCTATGTTATTACATACTATTACAGTATGCTGGATATCTTACTGGATCAACATTTGTATGTATCACAAGGACTGTTTACAGCTGTTAGCATTATGTCTAGTACAGCTAAAGTGACTCCACAATTTCTAGGGCAACTATGCTTGATAAAGAATATTAGTGGAATTGATCAGCAAGTCATTCATTATGTACATCCAATAGCTGTGACCATTATTGTAGGAATAATATGCTTATCAGCAAGGATGTCTTACAGGTTTTCAGTGTTTATTAGTCGAGGTATTATTCGTGTCATTTGTTTTCTTCTGTTGCTATCGTACACTTCTGTGGCCACAACTTCGTTACTGCTATTGAGATCATTGACATTTAATAATGTGGATTATGTTTATACTTACCTGTCACCTGACATAGAATACTTTAAAGGCCGTCATTTACCATATGGAATTGTAGCAATATTATGTACCCTAATGATTGTGATTGGTTTACCACTTCTACTTTTGTTTGAGCCCTTCCTTAATCACAAGATCAACTTTACGAGGTTCAAACCATTACTTGATCAATTTCAAGGATGTTACAAAGATAAATATCGTTCATTTGCAGCTTATTATATGATCTGTCGACAGGTGGTTATTATTTTAATAATTATTGATTCTTCTAACAATAACACTAACCAAGTTTTACTACTTGTCACTAGTATGCTCCTAGCATTGATACAGTTAATTATTAAACCATACAAATGCAGAATTCTCAATATCTTTGATGGGATGGTGCTACAAATAATGACTATTGCTTCAGTTATATCACTCTTTGATGGTTATGGTGCAAATGTAACATCAGCAGTTATAGTTCTTTTACTATTGTTACCCTTAGTAGCATTTGCTGTAATGAAACTGATTGTATATAAAGAGAGCATCGCAAAGATTTTTACATACTACAAAAACAAATCTGTTACTACAAATGACAACTATGGAGTACCCCCTGTGAGTGATATTGGTATTGTTATAGATGATAGTATGAGGAAGAATGCTACCATAGTTGACATGTGAGTATGTAGCTATTGTGTGTATATATATATTAATTTTACATATCTCCACATATACAAAACATTATGGATACGAGATAATGGATACACATATACTTTAATGTGACACTGTATCAGTTGTATGTATAACTAGTGTGCTTTAGTAAATGTACATGAGCTGCATAGATGTACAGAATAGTAACTCACTGCAGTATAGTTACTCACTGGCTTGTTACTGTTTGAATGCCTCATTCTTTTAATGGTTAACAAGTGTTTTTTGATTCATGTTTAAACTGTGTCCATTACTCTTTATCTTGCACTCTCTACAATTCTTCGCAATCCAAAAATGTATTTCAATGAATGTAATGTAACAACAAAATCAACACTGTACATGCTCTTAGCAGCAAATGAAATAATATAACGTAGCCTTACCTTGTTAGGTTAAATATTGAGACATCAAGGTTATGCCATTTGGGAATTTTTTTTCTATTAAAACAAGTAGCTACACAAAAGAAATTGGAATTTTCAACTAGAGTAGGGACCATAGCACATCGATAAAAAGTACTGAAACAAGCTGGAGTGGTGCACAATATTAAATTACAGTAAAAGAATAAAAAGGGTTATATCCCTACCGTGTACTTTTTTGTAAACTTTTTTAGTAAAGTAAAATTATTATGACTGATGAACCCACGCATACCACACCAAAAGAAAGAAATAATGCTGTGCACCACAGCTATCAATTACCATCTGAAAAGTGAAGTAGCAATTACACTTCATTGTCAGCTATGTTCAATCCGTTACACAGCATTATGAATCAAGAACTGTTTGAAAAGCACCTCTGCAATCGAAGTAGCCACTATGAAAAATACAGACTATTTCCGTTATGAAGGGAAGCCATCATGCACTGCCACCAAATCGACACCTTTCCTTGTCAGCAAAAATGAATGGGGGACACTGGTAAGTCCATGAAGAATGCATTCTATATGTACTGTGGAATGCCAAAAGACACATGTCTGGCTGAAGTGACATCTGGGGCAGTGAAAAAATCAAGCTTAACTGTTATCAAGTTACACTTGTCTGAAGGCATCAGTCAGTCAGTAACTAGAATAATTTTTTTTTTAAATTCCAAAGCAACTTGTTGAAAGCATTTTGGGTCAATCTGAAGGCTTGTTTGTTTACCTAACCAATACTGTCCCATCATCATCAGGGAAAAGTAAGGCTGGTTTTCGGGTGATTTTTTTCATGGACCATGCCCAAACCTTTGTGGTCCCTACTATACAGTACTATCATACTGTATGATTAGGATATATTTTTATTTCATGTTATACATGCGATGTGTAATAGCTAAATACTTATGCCTTATAGGCTTTCATACTTATCAGTCAGGTATTTGCTGCTCTAGTCACAATTACTGTATTTATAGAAATCTTATGCATAACATATTTACATATTTGTATTATCGACAAATCACATACGTGTTAATTAATGTAGGAGGAGAGATTCAATTGTGATTCATAATACTATGATCCACTATCGTGAACCCCTTATGGAGATAATGAACTGATCATGGACTACACAAAAACTAAAAATATTACAGTTACACAGCCAAAATATAATTATGTTAATCCTGTTGCAATATATTGCATTTATTTTTGTAAGCATTGTGTTTTTGCTACATTCACCTATTAAACTGGGTACGATGCACGCAGTGGTTCAGCATGTTAAAAACACACAGATCTCTAATAAACATTTATACAGATGCATTCTCGGTACTTATCTGCTCCTGATCTATGGAAACTATTGATCTCTACCACATCCATTGAGTCCAAATAGAGATCTGTGTGTGTTTAACTTAATTGTTTGACATTTAATTTTTTCAGTGATCTCTATTTCCCTTATTTTAAACTTAAAAAAATTTCTTTACACTAGTTATTGAAAATTTGCAATGGTAACCAACAGTTTACATGCTTCTTCATATACATATCATTTGCTATGGATATGCATGCCCCAACACTACTATATACTCATATCCATCTTTAAATATTTTGCATCTAAAGATGCATGGTGTTGGGGCCTGTAACCACAAAGGTGCAAAATATGTTGTGAAATGTCCTGTACTCACAACTACACCAAACACTGTACCAAGTGTAGAAAAAATGTCACTAATGGGAACCTTGGGAAGATGGCCCAATCCTAATTGTACCCCAACTACACACCGGGTTGACCATAGATAATATATGTAAGCACAATAAAACATTATTGTGCCCTCCTAGTATTCATTCTATATATATAGCTATGGCTACGTTGTATGTATTGTACTACAGTGAAACAAAAAAAAAAAGATAGCAGCTATAGCCTATTCAGAATCTAGAGTTTCTGAAGTGCAGCAGTCAAGCAGAAACTATGATGGGTGTTGCATGCTCTCAAAGTACACACATCACACTGACAGTCCTGCACACTAAACATTTAAATTATATTTATACAAATTACTACTCATAATTATGTTCAATACCTAACTATGATTCCTGTTTCATTCACAAATTTGCATTGATGATATATTGACATGAAATTCATATTAAAAACAAAGTTCCTCTGTGTAATTATAAGGCACTTAAAGTTCATCATAGGGGCTTTATGTACATTTGTGCCTATGCAAACCACATGTAAACACTTACAGTCATTCAACCCTATGCATGCCTTTATATGGCAGTTTGTACACAAGCATTTAAACTAATGTGAGATGTTTAGCTTAGTGGTTATATTATGCACTTACTTGGGTTTGATATATAGCTGGTGACTTGACAGTTTTTTTTTGCTCTGGCATTTTTTTGTTTTTATTTTATTTTTTTTTGATTCTGAACCTTTTGGTGCAACATTCTTCGTTATGCATACATTTTCATGCTTTTCTCTCACTGTGTACCCAATGAAGTCCTGTACATAGGGCAGGTATACCAGTGTCAGTACACTATATGGACAGACCCTTTATATGATGTTGTACATCATGTATGTGTTGATCTTAAAGACATAATAGCTAGTTTAATTCTAGTATTCAGTTTTTTCTGTTGATCATCTGCAGGGTCACCGTGGAGGAAATGTTTCATGAAAAATATTAGACTTTCTCTGAGTGTTTTTAGGTGCTCAAAGCCAGCAAGACGACTAAAAATTGACCTAACACACATATATTGTTAGTACACTGTAAAATTGGCATTCACTAACTTGCACTGCTCTTCAGAGTGCCCAGTAAGAAGTGAGTGAAGAAGTTTAGTAAAAAATCTGATTTCTGTCACATCAAGTTGTGTAAACTGCACTACCTACACAAATGCACAATCAATATAACAGATATTACCACACAATTGTGCTACAGTTTAGATAACAACCCAGTTCCTACTGTGTTGTGCCTAGACCTTCTTCCATCCAACACAAAAGATAAAAGCATCCTGAAACACGACTAGGGAAGATACAAAGCAAATATCCATTAAAATCTAGTAATTTAATCAAATAGGCACAGGATAAGTTTGCAAATAAAGTCTGTGATAATACCATGAGGGGTGGGTAATTACAACCATACAACCACACTTGCAAGCAACACTCTATATGTGACCTGGTCTGACAAAATTAGTCTTACAGCCCGTCAAATTTTGACCACTTTTTAAAATTTTGAAGGGTAATAACTTTCTCTCTGAATATTATAATCACGCAAAATGTTTACCACTTATGTAAAAAATCCCTTGAGAGTTTCCTGAATATCACAGAATTGTTATAGCTTATACAGAAAAGAAGATATGCTATATTAAACCAACATATGTAGTTTCGGGGCTATAAGACTGATTTTGTCAGACCGGGTCACATATTGTATGAGCTACATGGTAACTGTTGTACTAATTCTACTAACTCTTAGAATTGATAAAGAGAATGCTTTATTTGCTATGAGATGAGAACAAAATCTCCACAGGTTCTCCAAACAAGTAGATGAGAGTGACTGTAGTTCCTTGAACTTGTCCCATACGGCATACTGAAAAGTCACCTACAGAATAGTATGCTACACCACCAAGCTACAATAGCAGCATACTTCAAACCTGGTGGCTTCTATTGTATTCACACAGCCTTTGTCCAAGAAAAGCGTAGTAGGGATTATATGATTTCTCCTATTGAACAACAAAACTTATGTTTGTTATACAGCCGTTTACAATCACATTGTGTAAACACACACAAAAGGTAGGCTAGAATTGAATGTTAAAAGTTTACCTGTAAGCAACAGTGAAGGGTTACATGGACTAATTCTCGTTGCTGTGTATCCTTCAAACCCAATTTCAACAACTTCTCAAAGGCATCAATATAGTCCTACAGTGACATCACCATGATGTAATGGTGTATTGTAATATGGAGAGCTCACCTCACTGGACATGATGATACAGAAGACACTCTTTCTCACATCAGTGTTCATTCTCTGCTTCCTAGCTAGTTCCATTAGTTGTGAATGATGACCACTAGTAGGAACTGGTTCTGTAATATACGCACAAAATGGAGCTCTACACAACTACAACTACACATAAGTAACACAAAAAAAAATTAACACTAGATAGCTACTTATGTAGCAAGAAATTGTATACATGGTCATTCAGACAAATCTAAACACTGAAATCTTACTTATCTCATGGGAGTTAGTGTCTTTGGTACTCCATGATGAACCAACTATCCACCATCGACCTGTGGGAGCACTGTATGTAATGTAGTATGTGATATGGATAGTGTGTATATACCTTGATGTTCAGCATTCAACAGGTCTTGTAATGATATCTTCAACTGATTATCTCCTAAACCACCTGTAGAAGAGCAGTAGTAGTAGTAATGATAATAGTTCTCAACTACACAGTAGTATGTTGGGCCGGTGCTATTAGAATCCTGTTGCCAATGGGACTTGTCACTATTGGATGGAAGATTTTGGTCCACATATTATGTAATTATACTATTGTTTAGACTCTAAAGTGTTGTTTTAAACAGGTAGTCACAAGGAGAGGCAGTCAACTGTTTAGTACATACATGCATACAAACATACACACAGATGCATAAACACCTTTGATCTGAGCTCTAAGTAACTTTCTCATGTTTTCAATCTTATCAGGATCATAGCCAGGAATTTTTTGAGGATTGTTAGTCCGCAGTGATGTGATAATATCCAACATAAAATGCATTCGACTACTACAGATAGAGTTGCATATTTCTAGATCCATCAATATCACATCCTTACGATCCACTATAGCCACTTGACTTCAACTGAATTTGCTGGATAATATCCTAGTAAATCAATAAAGATAATGACAGTGAAAGTAGTGGTTAAAAATGGCAAACATTAAGCACCTTTAAAGAAGAGGCATTGTCTCTTCTTATCTGCATACCACAGTCTAAGAGATATGAGATAGACCATAGCTGATAAATTGGGTAACGGTTGTTGGTATAGTCTCTCACTTTTTAGTATCATCAGTAAAATCTCCACGTCACCTTCTGTGAAGGATTCTAATAGTACCTTGATGATGTCATAAACCAGAAGAGTGTCTACCACCTGTAGTGGAATTGGAAGAAAAATAGAACTTGCAAATAAACTTCATTCACTCTGCATCTTAAGTACTAGATATTCTCACATTAATTTGTTCACCGCCAATGAAATACCATTGGCGGATCTAGGTGGATATTTGTGGATTTGACAAAAACTCCTTATATACATTTAGCTCAATAAACTAGCTTGATTATTGCAGCAAACTTCAGTTAGCAAGCATGAATTGTTTATTATAGCTACTAAACCATCAGCAACAATTAACCTTTATCAATATACTCTAATAGAGGAATCAAAGCTACAGCTTAGTTTTGCCTTGAAAGTTAGTTTATTTCATAATTCAAAACATCATGATTTTCAACTAAAAGTAGCCTAAAATCTGATCTTAGAGCTTCTAAATTTTTTTCAAAATACTTTTCATATTAATTTTTCAGCTAAACTTCCTTTAAAAATTTATCCACCATTGAATACACATATACACATACTGTATGTGACTCAGTTTGGGAAAACTGGTCTTATCGCCTATTTAAAGGGGTGGGTGGCAGGGGCTGGAAGGAGGGCAAGAGGCTGCTTATAAATTGAAGAGGAAGTGTAGCAATGAATTAGGCCAAGTTATGGGCCATTCGGGTCTCAAAACTGGCTTAAATGAAAGGAAATTTGAAGCACAGGTCTTTATTTAATACCACAGAGCTGTACAGCCACCCCTAAGCTAACCAGAGCTCCATAAAGGCCTCGCACTGCAAGTACAGATCACCACTGGGCTTGGGAAAAGCAGCCAGCAAAAACAGAACACTCAAGTCTAGCTAATTTTGATTGTGAATTAGATAGTTTGTTCATGTAGTTGGTAAAAAATCAAATCTGCTGACATGGACGATAAGATGGTTCTCCCAGATCCAGTCACATATCTGATTGTGCTGTTAGAGATCTATGTAAGCATTTTAAATACAATGACTCCCATTGTATGGAATGGAGATACAGCATATGGATGGAAAATATTATTGATCTCTGGAAATTATGGTGAATCTAACACGTCCATTACAATACTGAGAATTGTATACTAGCAAATAGGGCTGGGAGATAAGTTAGATAAAAAGATAATCTAGATACCTAAATCACCAATCGTAAATTAGATAATGATTTTCATTATCGAGATAATAGTAAATCTCCGTAATCTAGTGTATATCAACCACAGTCAGATGGAAAACCTTTGGAAAGGTATCGAATTAAATGAGGAACAGGTAAAATTTCTGACTTGACAAGGACTTTATGTCAACAAATATGTAAAACTGTGCTTATAATATTACATTATTATTGAGATAATATCGATTATCGAGATAAAATGGTTGTCACTTATAGAGATATAGGTTTTACCATTATCACACAGCCCTACTAGCAAACTAAGTACACAGTCAATTGTTCCCTGTGCGTTGAAGCTACAGGTACCAAAAAACCAGATGCCATTTGTACAGTATATATATTTTTAAATCATAGCTTAGCCAATACATATAAGTGTGTACTTGTATCTAGTAATTCATTTGACATGCACATCACTAAAATCGCACTGCGTAAAAATTTCATTACAAAATGTGTCAATTATCAAGGGACAAGAAAGTAGCAGAGTGCTTACCAAGTAGTTGTAGAGGTAGCCAATCAATAGGACAGAATTATAGCAACACTTGTTGAGTTGGGTACTAATAGATTTGTGTAGTTCATCAAATTTCTTCACTAAAGTCTGTAAAAAGTGTGCACCTACAAAAAGCAACAGTAACACCGATGTGCGTGTGTGTGCGTGTGCGTGCGTGCGTATGCATGTGTACGTTTGCGCGCATGCGTATGTGTGTGGTGAGTGTGTGCGTGTTTGCAGAAGTGCTTGCATGCATGCTTGATTGTATCTGTATACACAAGGTACACTCACCTACTTCAATACCAATCCGAGAGTGCATTATTGCCACAAGCATCATGTAGTCAAGACCAAACTTATCAGGTAAAACTGACGGTAACAAACAAGCCTCCAGAATCACATCAGTAAATGTAGTGCTAACATCTACCAATGAAAACAAAACAAATCTCTAAAACAGTTAACACATATGATTAGAAAATCCAATCCAAGCATAACTCAGGGATTTAAAATACTAGTACTAATTCAATACAACTGGTCTAGTAATATTCACTGTGACAGCACTTTTGTCAATATGGGACACATTCACATGCTCAAAACTACTACTTCAACTGAACCTGAGTTGTCTGGACTCTTAAGTGTATGGATAATGAATTGTTTATACTAAAATTGTGTGGGCAACTCATAGGCTTAACTAATAGAACAATCAGTCACCCTAATATTACATTCTCTACCATGTGCACAAATGGGAGATACAGACTTATCATATGGCTACTACAATGGATCATCTGCCACTTACCATTCCTACTGTAGGATTGAAACAACTTTTCCATTTGACCAACTGCATATGACATATTGGATGTACTCAGTCTAGTACATAACAATACAATGATACACAAGTATACCCACGCTCTGCACAACCTGTTGATTATCCCATTAATAGACTTTTTCAATTTCAGGTTGTCCCCTTTGGGTTGCAGCTGTGGTGGACGATATGGCTGACTATGAGTGGGGGCTATTTTCTCTTCAGAGATATCACTATGTTGGCTGGAATCTGACCCAGCACTGTCAGATATGTAACCATCTGATGAATGCACACTATTGTCATCGCCATCACCGTCACCAGTTTCTTCTTCGAACTCCATTATAGATTCAACTTCTGAGTCATTCTCGGATGCTGAATCTATGTCCACATGTTGTAAACCTTTAAAGAATATCATATATTGCCACAAGTACAGCAAACAGCACACTATAGCTAATGGTTAAAGTCAAACACTCTAACAGAACATATTCAAGTACTCACGTTTTCCAGTCTTCTTGGCAGCATGTGATGCCTTGGAGCTTGCTCCATCACTTACTTTATCAGTGATATCAAGAATATCTTGGAATAGGTCAAGAAGTTAAACACCATACTGTTTAGGTAAGTTTACGGTAAAATCTCATAAATAGATCTTTGACCACAAGGTAGTAATATAACTAGTTACAGGTTTTGATATGGATGTGATCTATTATATGTACGCATTGAGCTGAGCCCTCTAAAACATTTAATAATTCAAAGGATGGATTGCACAAGGTCTTGAAATTTGACTTATTTGTAATACTGCTTGACCTACTATAGATGTGGCCACTATATTGCAAAAAAGTCTGTAAGATAGCTGCTAAGTGAGGTTTCACTGTACCACAATAGTATGGTTGGATACAGTCCAGTCCATCAGTTCTAAATGATGCTGGAAGCTTCTTTTTCTTCTTTGATGGCTGCATCCCCAGTAGTTTCTCAAGTTTACTAATTTCAGCAACATTTTTGTCTCTTCCTTTTCTGATAACAACATCATGTGATTGCTTCTTCTTTGATTTCTTTGTAGGTGGTCCCAATACTTCCTCATCCTTTTGCTGCTATATAAGTATTAATAATTTCTAATTGAGCATCCTAGTACTGTTTTATGGCAAAGATACAATATGAAATTGATATGTTCAATATTACACCATTATCGACACTGTTCCTTTATCATTAGACAGAATGGTAATCTACAAGGCACTTTTCAGTGAAGGTTTGGTATTTTTGTTAGCAACCAAAAATATATTGTGATTTTTATGTCTTCATGTGTTTATACCATGTTTGTATGTATAAATTTGATGGTCTGTTGGATGGCTGTCTAGTGTACAGGCATCAAACAATCCTTCCTTCGATATACAGGTACAATGGATCCTCCCTTATCTGAACCTCAGTTATCCAAACACCTTGATTATCTAAATGCCAAATGTGACTGTTCTATTAGAGTAAATGACTGTTCTATTAGAGTAGCTGAACCAAGCTCTGTATTTAAACGAACGGGCTTCAGTTATCCAAACAAATTTACGTATTGGAATACTTTTGGCCAACTATAAGAACAAAACTGTTCGGATAACTGAGGATCCACTGTATTTAATTGGGCTGAATGCTAAGGAAAATTAGAGAGGACACTCTAGCAGTGAATAACTAACAGATTAATAGTTGTGGCAAAAAGTCATTACTTGGGTGGGAACTACAGACCACTTTGAAACTCAGTGGTAACTCTGATTATGTATAAGGTGCATCTTATCTCTCCATGTCATCTGTTTTATCATGTCCTACCCTGTAGTCACTGGGACATTCCCTAGTCCTCCAAACCAATATGTGATAAGGTGGATCATTATAATTATCCAAACGCCTCAAGATGTCAAAAGTTTACAGGAAGACCTTAATTTTATCTCGAACTGGTCAAGACTTTGGTTACTGAAGTTTAATACTTTAAAGTGCACTGTGATACATTTAGGTAGAGACCACAACACCTACACCCTGTACGATCAGGCCTTACGAGCTCATAGAATCTACAATAGAACAAAGAGATTTAGGTGTATGGATCACACCAGACATGGGCTCAAGTCTTCATTGTCACAAAATTGCAAGTAATGCTAACCAAGTATTGGGAAGACTGAAGCGTAGTTTCAAGAATAGATCAGTACTATCATTTACACTGCTGTACAAAACTTTAGTCCGACCGTATCTAGAGTATTGTGCCCCAATCTGGAACCCTCATTTAGCAAAGGACATTGACATACTAGAAAAGGTTCAAAGAAGGGCTACTAAGCTGATACCATCTATATCTACACTATCTTATGAAGCTAGACTTCAAGAACTAGATTTGCACTCACTTTTTTGTAGACGACAAAGAGGAGACCTAATTGAAGTGTTTAAGATACTAAACTCATACTATCAAATTGACCCAAAAGATATCTTTACATTACAACCAGTCAGTGTTACCAGGGGCCATCAAATGAAACTTTTTATACAAAGAATTAGCAGAAGCATTGGTCAACACTTTTTCAACTTTAGAATAATCCAACAATGGAATGACTTACCTGACGAAGTAGCTCTGGCAAAAACAATATCTTCTTTCAAACACTCACTAGACCAATATTGGAGAGAAACTGGACATGGACATTGTCAAAGGCCTTTGGCCTATTAATCAATTTTGTATTTTAATTGTCCATTAAATAATAATAATAATAATTTCTACAAAGCATCACAACCAAACACCCCAATATAACAGTCAGCCCTAGCCATACTGAAAATGCAGAATTGCGATTTTAAACTTTACGTTTGTCTTATTTTTTATGAAAATGATAACATCAGGATCAGTAAAGTAAATCACTTAATTAATCTGCTGAAATTTGGCTGATAAACCGATTACAGACTAAGTACGTGCAATATATACTGAGGCCACCACAGTTGACAACATGTGTAATCATTGAACTTTTGAGGGCAAGGTACACCACCAGTAACAGTGCTTTTGGGCTCCTGATATCATCACACATGCTCAAAGTTATGTTATAGGCATGCCTAAATCTCTAGAATCGTGGACACGATTACTGCAAAAGCACATTCACCAAGTATTATGTTAATGCATAAGCGCATATATTACTGATCTATGGTCAATGAGCATGGTACCTCTGTGTCTTCTGCATCTACCTTCTCTGCTTTCCTTATCTGGTGAGCAACACGACGCTTCTTTTTCTCTAATCTTTGCTGTTGCCTCTTAGCCTTTCTGGAGGGATTCTTTTTGGCTTTCAGTACTAGAGTTGGTTATAGAAACCCACAATCGAATTGTACACAGTGCGTGACTTAAAACGTACGCAGGTACCTAACTCTGTACTCATCCCATACCTTTTTTACTGCCCACTAGCCTATTTATGGCTTTAGCTGCTCTGGTAAGGTTCGGTTGTCGTCGCATTCGCTTAGACATCTTTCCTTACGCGCATTCTTGCAGTCAGAAAAAATTCATTAATTAATACGCGCTTTAACTGTCAATTATTATTATGTTCACTCGTAAAGAAACACACTTGTCAAAATATACACTTGCATGCAGTAAAATATATATTATGTACTTGCCAAACTTTGACACACATTTAATTATTTGTAATGCGGCTGTTTTTGGGATCTCGGTCGACTAGTACTAGCAGATCTGGTTCGTGCTTGCTGTTGAATGTGATAAGCTAAGGGATGAATCTTGAATCCATAAAGCCTAAAAATACATAATTACATAATGTATAAATTGAGCTGTAGAATCTTACCGAGGGACAAATTGGTTAGTAGCACGGGGTGGCCTTAATTCTGGATGAACCATAAACAACATATGTGGAAAACCAGTACCGAAGTAGACGCCATCTATATGTGCTGCCTTTAGTCAAGGAAATAAAATAATAGGAATAGCAGACAAAGCAATAGTTCAAAAAAGGATATGATGATGACGTGAAGACTTGGGTGTGTACACATCCATACATTTCGGACAATACAATTTCACCATTGCTTCTCCTGGTACATCTGATAGGCCTGTGTGTATAAAGCTAGTCAATTGTACATTGTGTATACAATAACCTATTGGTAGTACTGTTTGGTTTTCACAGTAGACTCTGGAGCAGTGACCAAAGTCTCCCTGTTGGTATTTCTCAATCTGTTATGAAATATGTCGATGTGATGTGAAATAAATTACATTATTATACCATTTGTGCTAGTCCTCTGTTTGTAAGGATGTAACGAGCATGAATTAAACCATATAACATTTCAGCAGCTTGTTCTACTAAATCACTTTGATTATCTTCTAATTCATCATCTATGACATTGAACAAGACAAGTAACAACCCACACAAAAAACACCAGTATGTACATATGTACACACACACATGCACGCAAACACACTTCCCCAAGCATGTGCACAAATTAAACAGCCCAAAACACACTTTCCTAAATAAATAATAACAAGGGACCCATTTACATTAAATTCAAGCCAGGTGAGAGGATCCCATAGACAAAAGACAATTGTGAGGACTCAAGTCAGGGAACTGGTTCACAGAAGGCTTCCTCTACACCTCCTACACCAGCATGACGTGTATACACGATGTATGTCCTATAGTTGGATCAAAAGGCCAATGCAAGGAAATCCTGACCCCCACCACATGTTGAGGGACAGAGGTACAGCCATTAGCACATGCGCGCACGCACACCTGGTTCTAAGTCCAGTATCATGTCCAGAGCTTGCCGATAATGAGGGACTTGCTCATTTAGACCAGTTAAGTTAAACTTGTCCTGTATGTAGTCCTCATCCACCTGTAACACACCACCATCATGATCACACTAAAGCCATACTCATCAATGCAATGAACACATCGTAAACATTGTTGAATAAAAAAGGATGATAAGCCAACCAATACATGAAGCCCTCTATTGTTTACAAACTACTGTACCATAGCTACCCTCCCTACTATTATGTCAACACAAAGAAGTGTGACAAAGTGGCTAGCTGTAATAAACAAGCTATAGGTGCTGGAATTTGTCTATAGTTACCACATTTGACACAATGTGCGAATGTACACTGCAGTGTTTACCTCACAGAAAAATTCATTTCCACGTAGACCACAGAACCAAAGGATCCAAGATACTTCCTCAGAACTGCTCATCCTACGAAAATTTCCAAATAATGACCACTGCGGATATACCCAACACTTGACACCAGTTGGTAATCCAACAACAACAAGAGTACACATCATACGTACCTATCTTCCATGTAACGAAAACTCCAGTACAACCACAAACGTTCCGACTTCGCTAAACCGGAGCGTTAGTGACTATAGGACGAACTAGATAGTACAAAAAGGACAATTAAATACTTAATGGAACTTTTAAGGTGACTACCTTAGCGTATCCTAGCCTACCAGTATACCGTACCACAAGGGCGGGCCGGGGTGCGTTAAATAGAAAACTACAGAAATGGCAGAAAAACCCGAGGATTTGACACTTCCAGCGTCCGTTGTTGCACGGATTATAAAGGAATCAGTGAGTAATGTATTTTGTTCTATAAATAACACAAGCAATGCATGGTAGCTACCAGAAGGTGTAAATGTATCCAAAGAAGCTAGAACAGCTATTGGAAAAGCAGCCTGTATTTTTGTCCTTTATACAACCGCTTGGTGAGTACCTTTTATTTATTAATATGGTTAATATTGCTGTACTGTAATAGCTCAAATAACTTTGCTATCAAGGCTAAACGCAAGACATTGGCAGCTGGAGATGTATTCAATGCATTAGGCGATATGGAGTTTGAGCAGTTAGTTCCAGACTTGAAGCAATTTTTGGAAGGTAAAAAAGGATGTATCATAGATCAACGTAAACACAATGTTTAGCGTACAAGGAAGAGCAGAAGGGGAAAAAGGAAGCTGCCGCTTCAGACAAGAAACGAAGGCAAGCTGAAGCAATGGCACAACAGGCAGATGACTCTGTACCAATGGATCAGGTAAATAAATCATATCCATTAAAAATTAAACTTGGAATGTTCCCACAGACGCCAGCTCCTTCCACAAGTGAAACCCCAGCAATTACAACAACTGAAGCAAACGATTAACTTATTGAAACAGATATCACTTAAAATAAAATCTTAAATTATCAATAATGAACAAACAAAAAAGTTGACTCATATTTCACGACCTAATTTGAAACCGGCCAGCTTTTGTTAGATACTTGATTCCTTTAAAAGCTCGATATTTCTAAAATGGACATGAAAATGTTAATACTGTAAATGCTAGTACTTGTGCATACCTCTCCATAAATATCTAATCGACTAACTTTCAGTCCAGACATCGTCACCAATGGGACTTTAAAATCAGCCTATACACATGTACACACATGTCCAACTTGGAATTAATGTAAATCAATGACATACTGAAATTGTAGGGTTTGATTCAGGTGTGCCCGCTCCTGTTTGCATTGTAATCTACAGCAGACACAAGATTACAAATGCTGTACTACATACACATGTAATGCTTACACTTCCAGTAGCTGTAAAATATTTTTGAGGTGCAATCTTTCCAATCTACAGTATTTGAATTTAAAATTGACACATACTTACACACAATATAAACACTCACATTCCAAGTTAGCACTCTTCCCACTGGATCAAAGTTGGCAGTACCAGCTAGAAAGCACAAAAAATTAAGCTACATATACGAGATAAAACTACCTGATGGATTCAAGTTGACGTTGGATACAGTTTTGCCCATAGGAATGGTCAACACCACATCGTCAATCTGTTGATATGAAGGCTATGATGTCAAGTGTTATGTTTCATTTGGTTTACATACAATTTTTCCCATGTTCTGTTTAGGACCAACTCTTAGTTCCATTTTACCCCCACCCTAGAAAACCAATACACATGAATGTTGAGATAAACCAGATGCCATACCTCATAATAAGAAAATGAAGGAGTAACATAAATCGGTAGTGATATCATCCTGCATGCAAATATACAGTACATTACACAACAGATGGTAAATAACCAAGCCAGAATTAAATTTCATGGTTTTCCAATATGAAAAGTGAAAGAAGTGACAGCAACTCATCAAAAATGCAATCATTCACTGTGAAAGTTTACTTTTGCAGATGAAAAAAAATTAATTTCTCATTAACTAATCAAAAATGAAGAAGCCATCAATGTAAAAACTTCTTTCAAAATCAGTTTACAAAGTCACCCTTGATAATGAATAAAGCTTGAATTAATTATGAATACAGTTAGTAACACCACCAAAGCATGCCATGTCCAATCCAAGGTGTCTATAGCCAACACACAATATAGTACACACCCTTGATTAGTGATGTTGAAAGAGAGCAGTCTAAAGCTTCCATCAGGTGGTACAAATGAAATGACTCTTTCAGCCTGTGAAATAGGATTTGAAATATATGCTGGGAATTGGAGTCCCTTACTTCCCATCTTTTGTGCCTGATACAAGGGTGGAAACTGACATCATCTAACAGTCTTGAGTTCATAAATGATAAAGTCAAATCTACAGCATCATAAAAGGTCACTGAGTGGTACACATAATTTAATATGGTGTATACCTGGCATTCCACTGAGCCGAGAGTTACACTCAATCTAAAGGCAGAAAATTATTCCACATGTACTCCCTGTAGCGTGCGTGCGTGTGTGTGTGTGTGTGTGTGTGTGTGTGTGTGTGTGTGTCAGCGCAGAGTTTATTTACCTTCCCTTGAATTTCAGACATCACAACAGCACCCTACACGACCAATGGTAGCACATCATAGCAACCAACCCACGCAAATAAAACCAAAACTGTTCACCTGTTTGTCAATTATGCAGTCAATCTCTTCAATCAAATCTAAGAATACCTATAACATTCATTCAACTAAAACACACATTTACATGAGATTAACATACTTCATTGTTTGTGTATTTCACTCCTGTTCTTCTCCAAGGAATATTAGAAAGTTGGCCAGTCGGCAGTTGAGAGCGAACACTTTATTCAGACATAAAAATAAAACTTCAATTTGCTAAAACTATTTCTTACTTGGAGTCACCAGTTACAACATTCATAACAGATCGGACAATACTCGGTGGTCGAATCAACTCCTTCAAAATGTTTGACTCTGTAGCCAGTGGATAGCCATTATCCAACATCTCTTCTAGCAACTACAGAAACAATGACACCGCATAAAAACACAATATTCATATTATAACCACCAACTTATGGTCAAGTTACATAATTTTATTATACAATTGAGCTTAATTTAATAAGGATGTGCGCACAAGTAGCCACCAACCAGGGTCTAATCCCCACTAACCTCATAAACTGTTACGTAATGGTCCTTGATTCTCTGCTCAGTACACTCTGAGAAATACTCAGTAAAGATGTCCATTATACGATGCAAGAATTCTACTACCAGCAATGGTGACACTGTATAAATGCCAACATATACACATATAAAAGCAGCATACAGCACATTTTACCTTCCTGAAGAACAACAGAAACGAAGTACATATTGTTCCTGAAGATGCTAATAAGATAATGATGGGGTGTAGCAATTACTGGTGGTATATCGGCTGGTGATGTGGCCTGTTAGGAGATATCATACTAGATGCGTATGTGACAGACCTGTCAAGTCTCACGCATTAGGCGTGTGACACACGCATTCGGGTCTTTCCACATGCTCACACGCAAACGATGGTGACTCACACAGTCTCCTCACTAGCCATTCATGTGACACTATGCACGTATTTACTGAGGGTTATTAAGCTTTTTGAGCGTTAATGAGGTACTTTATAAGCAATTGACAGCTTAAATCGGTGTTGTTTGTCCAAAATTTTTCTAAGACTTTTTTTTTTTTTTGGTCTCAGATGGTAATTTACTTAGATTTTTTGAAAGTAGTATGGTAGCTTGGTAAATCTCACTCAATGTCACTAGCTCAACTTGACAACCCTGATGTGATGTGAAAATGATGTCCTTACCTTGGCCTGTGCTTCAAAAAAATAATCACATATTGACCTGCTGACTACACTCTGCCAATGCCTTTCCATAAAAATATCCCTAAATAAAACACATGCAAACATTAAATTCGCATTTTCTGGGTCTCTTTGACATTAGACACACGACAGCACGCATTATAAATTACCCCGTGAGGTTTATCATGAACAGAGAACTTATCATTTTCACGTCTAGTTCTTCTCACTCTAATAAAATAGCACCTCAAAGTACACCCACTACTGCCATTTTATGTCACGTGCTTTTTGTCGATAGGTCCTCCCATATTGTGTCAATGCAGGTGTTTGGAGTTTGTTAATTTATGAAAGAGGAGGTTAAAGCCAGCTTGTTTATAACGCAGCAAGCTCTTAAACATTTATCAAACTCGTGAAAAACTGTGAGTCGTGTTTCCTAAATTGCACACCTCGCAACTTTTGTACTTTGATGGGCGTTGACTGTTTCTCACTTTGGTAATATTGTTACACGATAGCACCTAGAAAATGTCTGTCCCCGCTTGGAAGCAAGCAATATTAGACCGTAAAAAGCAGCAGCAAAAAGAGGAAGAATTGAAACAAGCAGAGGAAGAAGCGTACTTGGCTTCTTTACCGCCATGGAAACGATCACTGTTTTTGAAAAAGAAAAAAGAGGTCGGAGGAACATCTACTGCTGCTGCTGCGACGACAACTACTCAGCCAAACAGGCCAGCAACTAAACAACAGCAAACGAATTCTGCTCCATCGGTTGCTCCGACCAGTGCAGTGCAAAAGACTAGAAATAAACAGTCCACCTGGGGTCGCACACAGTCCCCGAAAACTGATGAATCGTCGAAGCAACAAGAAAGCTTATCTGTATCAAACACTAACAATAACAATACTGACAGCAGTCCATCGTGGAGCAGAAAACCAGTCGCGTCTACAGTGACGCCGTCCACACAAAGGGAAACTTCACCGCCTGCATCAGTAAGTGCAACTAGCACAGAAAGCATCCCTCTATGGAAACGAAATTTAATGCAAAGACAAGCGGCTCCTAAAGCTCCTACTAGTGTTCACACTACTGAGCAACCTAAACAACCCACACAAAGTTCAGCAATTAAAACCAGAACCTCAGATAGTAATATACCCAAAGTGTCAGACAGTAGCACCACAAGAGCTAGTGGTCCCAGTGCTTCAGATAATAAAACTACAACAGACAGTAGTCAAAAATCATCTGGTGCCTTTGATGACATTGATGATAGCCGCCTTACCTCATTGCCACCGTGGAAGAGAGACTTGATACTTCGCAAAAGAGCTGCTGCAGCTAAGGAGAAAGAAAAACAAGCTGAAATGGCACCAGCATTCATTCCCAAAGTTACCAAAAGACCACCACAAGAAATAGACAACAGTTGGAAGACAAGTGACACTACAGATGGTGCAAAATCTAGGCCAATTGTTAAAAGGATATCTGATGATAAGATCTCCATGTGGCGTAAAGCTGAACAAACCACACGAAGGTCTTCGAGAGAGTTAGATGTAGTTGTTAAGCCAGGTGATAATGAAGCTAAGGAAACACTAAATGAAGTAGAACAGGCAACTGCCAGTCAAGAGCCAAGTGTCGATACTAAACAAACCACCAAACTAGTGAATGGTATAGAAAAAGAAGAGCAAGATGAAAAAGATAAAGAAGCAGCACCACCAATTCTAAAGGACAAAGATCCTTGGGCACATGTCTCTGAGGATGATCCTCAATTTAAAGCACTACCTCCTTGGAAACAAGCAATGATTATGAGAAGGAGATACGACATCAGAAGGCGTTCTAATCCAGAAATAAATGTTTCAAGTTTACAAAAATCTACACAAGATGAAACAGATTTTGCAGAGGAGGTACCAGCATGGAAAAAAGAAGCAATGTTGAAGAAATCACAAGACAAGGCTGATGATAATGATGACTTTCCTGATATTGATGATGATATGCCTGAATGGAAGAAGGAAAAACTAAGAGAACAGTTCAAGAATAAGAGCAAAAGCAAAAGCCTTCCAGCATTGCTTCCTAGTAACAAGCAAGTACGAAACAAGCAACCTTCAGAGAACATTCCAGAATGGAAGAAAGAGGCTATGAAAGGAAAGCAGACTTCACAAAAAGATGATGATATTCCTGAATGGAAAAAGGAGCAGCAACTGAAACAGAAGCAACAGCAGCAGAATATTCCGGAGTGGAAAAAAGAGGCAATGAAATCACAAAAAACTGTAGAGAAGAAAGATGATGCTCCTGTGCTGAAGAGCATGAAGCCACTTTCTCCAGAGAGGAACACTCAGAGCCCTTCACCTACAAAAACCTCTAACCCTATTCCTGACGATGACGAGGATGATGTTCCATGCACTAATATTGATGATATATCTGATTCTGAAGAAAGCGATGATGCTACTGGTAGCTATGATGTTAACCCTGAACCATCGACGGTACGAGTTGGATCTGCTTCTTCAGGCTATGGTTCTGATACCAACTCACCAGGAACGAAACACGTAATGAGACGAGCAACGAGCAGCAAATCCATCCTGGTCACAAGAAAAATCAGCTACCCTGTAAGTGCATCTCAATTAAATGGTTTCTGTTGTTTTTATATTAGTGTGGTTTCAGTGATTGTGATGTTAGTAACTTTAGCTGTTGTTTTTCTTATCTCTTTTAGCAAAGGAAACGAAGAGTATCATGGAATGAGGACCAGATAAGGACTGAACACACATACCCCAAATATGACTACACAGATTATGATTATCTTAATGAAGAAGTGGAAAATGAAACCAAGGAGGACACTGTCTTCTCTCACCCTATTCACCCGTCCCTTGGCTTTTCTGGCAGCAACAGAGGCTCTAGATCCTCGTCCAATGATTTGTCTAACTACAGACCACATGTTTTATCTTCATATTCTGTGACTGCTTCATCGACTAAGCTACCTACTAAAAAAGAAGAATCTAACCCTGAGCCAATAGCAATGCCCACTGAAGACCCTGAATTTAATATGAACAATTTATCAGATGATGTGGCAGCCTTGCTTTTCTAATTAGGTAACAATTAGCATATTATAAAAAAAAATCTATTTTGAATTGACTTTATTTATCAGAACTATACTCTAACCCACTTGTTTATATCTGTAGTTTTGTCAATGTGTTGTTGTGCACACAAAGTATACAAATATACATACATATGAAATGTGTTGTAATAAAAATGTTATTGTATGTATGCCAAGCATACACTGACTGTAATTGTAATTTTAAAAGATTTCTAATAACACTAATATTTAACTATCACCCAAAAGGTAATCTCTCAGATATGCAATAGCCAACGGTTGCCTTTTTGAGATGTAGTTGACCAAACGCACAGGAACGCCTCCAAAGTCAACCTACAAGATCAAAGGGCAAACCATTAATGTACATATAAGTACACAAACGTGAAATTTTGCATGGAGGTGTGAAAACCATCTGAACTTCCCACACCATTAAACAAGCCATGCTGCGGTAAACAAAACCATCATAAAACAACAATTATTACCTGCAAGAGGTAAGTCACCGATGCTTGAATCTTTCTGTTTATTTCAATGGGCTCAACTACCCATCCACTAGAAAACACCTACAAAGAGTAAATAGCATTATTGACAACTAATTGCTGTTGTTGTGCATGGATTTTTAAAACCAATTTCTGTTGTTACAAACTCTACCACAAACATGCTTACTCTAGCTCGATTGAGGTCAGGGTTAGGTGGGCATTCTGGAATTGACACTGAAACACCAACAACCATATCTCTGTCAGCCTAAACAAAAGATAATATTGTATGAATCAAGTTGTGTAGTGGTGGCTTTACCTCTGATCTCTCTGAAATCAGTATGCATAAATCTCGTGCCTTTTTCATGAAACACTGCGTGGTCTCCAACATCATGTATACTGGTATGGATATAACGTGTGTACAAGCATGTACTTAATGTTTCTCACAAATATATAAATCATCATCTATTTTCTTCACAAAATCCATTGACTGAAGGAAACAAAGTTAATAGCCATACAAACATGTATACACACGTGCATACCTTCAGCAAATTGTCATATGTGTATCTGGTCCGTGGATTTCGTAAAGTTTCGTAGACTTTGTCTGGTGCCATTTCAATTATACCCTTTCCCATCAAACTAAACACAAAAGAATACAGGTTAGCTGTTAATACTGTAATATAATTCACAGTACCTGTGAAAAGGTGAATTGGTATTTTTCTTCTGTAAAACAAGGACCCTCTTTTCATAAAACTGGTACCTAACAACAACATGTAAAGTAACAGAAGATGTATCTCATGGAATATACTCACTTCCAACCACCTGACAATATTTTGAATGTACTAGCATCTCTTATATCAACAGATGATGTGTAAAATACCTATATACAAGGAAATTCATGTACAAGCAAACTTTATACAGTGTATCCTTGCCTTTGTGTATAGATGTATGCAACATCATAAATGAACCATATATTGTACACTGTGGATCACAGAAGTACGTGTACAACTTTGGAAATACACACCGTACGGATTCTGCATAATAAGGACCTCTTTGGACCAACCATAAGTATCCTGATTACGTATGAAGATAGTTAATGTCTCAAAACCAATAGTGTCTGATTTCCTTTTATTTAAGTGTCCTTATACGAATTCAATACTACTGTAAGTTCTGTCGTCCATATGTGCATTTACAATATTATGCAACTTTGTAAGCATCTATAATAAGTCACATGAACTGTTACCCACAGGCTGTGGGTGGTTTTAAATCCGACTGCAACGAAAGACTCCATGCAAAAAATGAAGGTTCTATTTTACATATAAACAGGTAATTAGTAAACAACAGGTCCCTAGTGGGATATAGCATTCACAGGACTTTAGTTTAATAATTAACAATTAGACCCAGTTATCACGTACAGTGTTAGTTAAACAGTTCTTCACCCAACATCATTATAAAATTACTGTACACTCACCTCTTGCAGCAACTCTGCTGCAGCTTGGTTCCCCATTGTTCTGAAATCCACTTCGTTGTCTCGCACTGTAACATGTCAGGAAAAGTTAATTAATACAATTGTTAATACTCACTTGGATAAGAGATCACATCAGCAGTCAACTTTGCACTTCCAGTCATCTACAGTAAATGTTGCATGACACAATAACAATGCCTACACCTTAGTAATAACTCACTGATACTTTTCTAGGGTTTTTCCACTGTTCTGTGAACAGATCTGGTGCATTAAACCTGTGCTTCTTCTTTGGCCGTAGTGATCCAATTGAATCATCATCATCATCATCATCATCATCATTAGACGCTGTGCCTTCTTCATCGGAAGAAATGGTGCAAGGAGTATAAGTTCTAACCACACTAGAATCTGCTGATAGAGATTGTGGGCTTGCACTAGGAGGTGGTTTTGTGTCTAATGTTGTACTGTTGTGCTTTACAACTCCATTAAGTTGGCTAATGTTGCTGCTGTGTGGTGCAGCATCTATGTAACTTTTACTGCTAGCAACTGGCGGAATATCTTCCATAAAAATATCAACTATAGGCTCTTCGTGTACCATCTCCCACCCGCTGCTTTCAAAATAATTGTTCGTACTTTGAGTAGCAGTTAAATTAGCAGCAGTTGCTGCTGTAGAAGTAACAACATCATCAACAGCTCCAACATCAGTAGAGGTATTTGAAGTAGCTGCATTAGTCCCAGAAAGTTCCTCTTTAACTGTGGGACTTTCCCTCTGTTCTACTGGTGCCTTATATGGTGGTGGCAAAGGTGTGGCATTCAAAGCCTCAGTGGCAACACGGTCCTTCTGAGGATTGTTACACAATGGCACTGCATGGTCACGTAGTCTAGCGACACACATTGGCTGGCTAGCCATCACTTTATTAACTACCATTGTAGGAATATTTCCTGAAAGCAGCAGTCACTTAGAAATACATTAATAAATATTGGTAAACACCTTTGACGTCTGATTGGCTTATGTAAGTGACCTCACACGATGTAGGGTTAGAGGGACAGTCCCTAATGATGTAACCGCCCACCAGTAACTCAGCCCTGATATTGAATAGTTTAAAATAGTTGATAACTAATGGACGTGACTAACCTGACGTAGCTTGGGTCCTCTGGTGCTCCAGGGTGAATAACCTATTGTGTGGAAATTTGGTACAATAATCTAGGGCAAAAGTAAAAGTTGACTTGTGTGAGAGACTCCAAGATGGCTTGTAGTAGTAAGTTTGAGTGTGTGGTTCAAGTGTGTTTTTTTTTTTTCTTCACATACAAGTTTTTATAACACTTTTTCTAACCTTATTCTGATGTTTTGTAGCAACAGAAAGAACAAGCTTTGTAGAAGTTACACATACAAGTAGAAGGAAAATTAGAAATTTTACATTCGATTAGAGATCATAGAAATAAAATGTAAAGAAACAAGGGAGGTCACCTGTACCAACATCCACTAGTATATCTGCAGGTCTATGTGACCTCCCTTGTTTCTTTACTTTTTTATTTCTATGATCCCTAATCGAACTTAAATTCCTAATTTTTCCTTCTACTTGTTTCCTTACTTTTTATAACATGATTATGACTGGTGAACCCAAGCATACTGCATCAAAAAAAAGGAGGGGGCACCAGACTAAATATTTTCGTCTAAATGAGTGCTGCAACTATAAATTAGTGAAAAGTGGATTGCTCATTTCGCTTCGTTTCCAGTTATGTTCAGTGAGTTACACAGCAAAGAATAGTAGGAGACAGCCCCACTGCAATCAATCCAGACACCATGGAAAATACAGACAATTCACTGGGAAGCCATGCATGTTCTACTGCAAATCCACACCTTACACCGAAGAAATATAGTACGGTCAAAAATGGCAATTCTGTGACCACTCTTCAGCTAACATGTTTTGATGATTGATTTCACTTCTTGGGGTCATTTATTGAAAATTTAGCTCCCAGGTCCCTCCCAAAAGTCCCAGAATTTTTTGCTATGGTGCACAATTTAAAATTGCTGCTAGTGCAACCTAAAATCAGGGTATGCTGCGAACAATAGTGCACAAAGACACTTTTTAGGATAAATAAACCTCAAGGATTCCAATTCTGGCATCAGTTTCATGCTATGACCTTTATTAGACCCAGTAATCAATAATAGTTTCAATTGGAAGAGCAAAAAAGCATAAAATCGAGATAAAATGCTTCAGTATATACATGTAGAAACTTGCATATTTGATGAGGTAACAGTATGTGCATGATCATGCAGGAATAGTGAGATTTATTATAATACAGAGATTTTTGAGCCACTGCAGTAGTTCAGTCAGTTTAAGTCATCAATTTGGGTAAGTCACATTTTATAATACAAGAATTTGCAGTACTAACTGCTATACTCCTAGCTCTCTGATCAATCAAATTTAGTGGCAAAGAAACACCAAAAAGCACATTATTTTTTGTACCTAAAAGGTATGTGGACTAAATGGTTATTTTAGTATTATAGTTAAGCCCATTTTGGTCATAAACATGTAGATTGTAATAAGAATAATGGAGACAGCTGAAGTATCATGCATGCTTCAGTGCGGTGAACCTTGTAATCCAGCCACAGATTCCATTGGTTCCATTGAGAGGTGGGAGAGTATCAGGCAAAAGTCTCTCCTCTGGAAAGGTCTTGACAAGTTTGGAAGTGTTCATGAATGCATAGATTGGGTGAAAGGTCCAGTTGGACACTTTATTCATGATTCCTGCAGATTGACACTTAGTAATACCAAGAAGCTAGAATAGGCTCAAGAGACAGAAAAAAACGTGAGGTGGATGAATGCCAGTTGCAGTCTTCATCCATAGCTGAGGTTAGTTCCCAAGATGAAGCTCCAGCTGCCAAGAGGCTGCGATCAAGTTTAGGGATGATTCATGACAAAAACAAATGTGTTTGGTGTTGCAAACCAGAATCAGCAAAGCATCCAGAGTCAAAGCTTTTGTTGATTTCATATGACCATGTATGGGATGCTTTCAAGAGCCACACAGTGGCCCTTGAAGATCAGAAAATGCATGACAGAATCAACTGTCTGATTGATTCTGCAGCTGATCAGCCCTATGCTCTTGAAATCAGGTATCATCATCACAAATGCTGGCTGAAAGAAATTCCAGAAAATGAGTGAAGATGATAAGCCTCCACAAATGCAGAATATTACTTATCGTGAGGTTCAGACTATGTTTTTTGACCACACTCGAAAGGTAATCTTTGAGGAGCATGAGTACTGTCAAAATGAGGAGTATTCATACTCCTCAAAGATTACCTTTTGAGTGTGGTCGAAAAACATAGTCTGAACCTCACAATAAGTAATGTTCTGCATTTGCGGAAGCTTATCATCTTCACTCATTTTCTGGAATTTCCGAACATACTTCAGCCAGCATTTGTGATGATACCTGATTTCAAGAGCATAGGGCTGATCAGCTGCAGAATCAATCAGACAGTCGATTCTGTCATGCATTTTCTGATCTTCAAGGGCCACTGTGTGGCTCTTGAAAGCAGCCCATACATGGTCATATGAAATCAACAAAAGCTTTGACTCTGGATGCATTGCTGATTCTGGTTTGCAACACCAAATACATTTGTTTTTGTCATGAATCATCCCTAAACTTGATCACAGCCTCTTGGCAGCTGGAGCTTCATCTTGGGAACTAACCTCAGCTATGAATAAAGACTGCAACTGGCATTCATCCACCGGACCACCTCACGTTTTTCTGTCTCTTGAGCCTATTCTAGCTTCTTGGTATTACTAAGTGTCAATCTGCAGGAATCATGAATAAAGTGTCCAACTGGACCTTTCACCAAATCTACGCATTCATGAACACTTCCAAACTTGTCAAGACCGTTCCAGAGGAGAGACTTTTGCCCTGATACTCTCCCACCTCTCAATGGAACCAATGGAATCCGTGGCTGGATTACAAGGTTCACCACACTGAAGCATGCATGATACTTCAGCTGTCTCCATTATTCTTGTTACAATCTACATGTTTATGGCCAAAATGGGTTAAACTATAATACCAAAATAACCATTTAGTCCACATACCTTTTCTTGATGCGGCTGCAAAAAATAATGTGCTTTTTGGTGTTTCTTTGCAACTAAATTTGATCGATCAGAGAGCTAGGAGTATAGCAGTTAGTACCACAAATTCTTGTATTATAAAAGATGGCTTACCCAAATTGACGACTTAAACTGACTGAACTAGTGGCTCAAAAATCTCTGTATTATACTAAATCTCACTATTCCTGCATGATCATGCACATACTGCCACCTCATCAAATGTGCAAGTTTCATCCTACCTTATGCAAGTTTCTACATGTAAATACTGAAGCATTTCACCTCGATTTTATGCTTTTTTCGCTCTTCCAATTGAAACTATTATTGATTATTGGGTCTAATAAAGGTCATAGCATGAAATTGATGCCAGAATTGGAATCCTTGAGGTTCATTTATCCTAAAAAGTGTCTTTGTGCACTATTGTATGCAGCATACCCCAATTTTAGGGTGCTAGCAGTAATTTTAAAAATTTTGCGCCATAGCAAAAAATGCCGGGACTTTTGGGAGGGACCTGGGAGCTAAATTTTCAATAAATGACCCCAAGAAGTGAAATCAATCATCAAAACAAGTTAGCCAAAGAGTGGTCATGGAATTGCCATTTTTGACTGTACTAATAGGACGCAGATGAGGACAAAGATAAGTCCATGATGCATGCATTGTACATATGCGGTATGCCAAAAGGCACCAGTACAGTTGAAGTGACGTCTATCAGCAAAAACATCAAGCCAGTAGCCTTAGCCACTATCGAAATATGCTTGTCTGAAGGCATTAGTTAGTCAGGTAGTCAGCAGAAAATTCCACTGAATAAAATTTTTTGAAATAGCAACCTGTCTGGAGCATTTTGGCCATTCTGGAGACACTTTTGGGCTTGATTCTACCTAACCAGTACTGCCAAGGCACCATGAAGCTATTGTGAGGCTAATTTCTGGTCAACTCCATGATCCATAATATACAGTACTACTGTACTGTATGATAGGCATGGGTACACTGTGTTTGTAATTGGCAATGATCGGTCAGTACGTACAGTACTTGTTGTATTATCAGTTTAGGTATAGCCTTTCCCTCTGAACTATTATTTATTTATTTTTTTATTAAGGCTTTACAGCACAAGTGCTGAAGGTCTGTAGGACACCTGGTCCTACAGCCTGTTTAAAGTTGTTACATAAAGTGTGTTTGAAAAGGTGAAGGAGAAAAAATCCATGACTGGACTTGGGCAGCCTCAAACCTGCAGCCATCCGATTAACACTCAAACGCTTACAGGAGTCTGCCAGGTTGCATTACATTCTAGGTCCAAAACATGTGCAATACATGTACTGTAGTTGAACAACATGCATACACCTTGTATACAATTCCATATGCTTACAGAGAATCCACCACGAATTCTAGTTGTTTCATCAATTCTTTTGCAGTATGTGAGAACAACAAAATCACGTGCACTTGTAGGCCACACAGACTTGTACATCAATCGACCAATCTATAAGCAAAGTAGTAAGTACACCATACATTCAACATGGCTAGCCCACCTGAACAAAATCATCTATCCGTTCCACAAGTTGAACTGTGAATTATTATATGTGTTTAACTCATTTTTCATGAACACAATAATACACCTTCTTTAAGTAATTCATCCACCTTCTTAGAGTTATCAGGATTTAACAGAAATCTTAGTACAAATTCAGGAGGAGCACGGATCAATCCTTTCCCTTTGATGGTATTTACAGGAGGTCCATTCTTGGACGCTGCCTTCTTCATCACTTCCACATCCCTGGTGTGATGTGTACAGTAATGGATGACTGTAACAAAGTGGTTGACTTACTTGGTCACTCCCATATGAGTCCAGCCATCTGCCTCAGTCCCCCGGCTAACTGTCAGCATTAACTCTATTGACTGTTGTATCAAACTGTCATACCTAAATACAAAAACATGTTCTGGTACACTGTGATAACTTACAGGACCAATGGATGGCATTATATACAGTAAGGATGTGGCCTTATAATCAGGTCATTAAGTACACCTTAGACGTCCTAACAGTGCAAGAAGAAGGAAAAATAGAAGTTGCATTGAAAAAAGTAATGAAACAAGAGAATAGCCAGCTAAAGCATAGTGAAGAGAGGTTGCCTATACGTGCCTACTGTACAGACATACTAGTGGACATTTATAATCCCTATGATTCTGTCTATCTATAACCGCGACTGAATTAGGTATTAAATATCCACTAGTATATCTGCAGGTAATAGGCAACCTCTCTTCACTGCAATCAATCCAGTCAAAATAGAAAAAACTGCCATTAAGATAGGGAAGCCATCAAACAGTTCCACTGCAAATTGATACCAGCTTGTGCTGTCAGCAAAGATAAATGAGACACAAAGGAGGATGCAGGTAAGTCTATGAAGCATGTATTGTATGAACTGTGGTATGCCAAAAGGCACCATGCAGTGACATCTAATGCATAAATGTTTGTGTGTGCAATAACTTTCAAGCTAAGTCACTTCTACAATTGCTTCTAAACCTCTCCCAGATTGCCAGATGTGACAGCCCCAGACAAACGTGTCCAAACACCTGAATAAAACAACAATAAACATATCTTGTAGGGATTTTCCCACATAACTATGTCATCCATATCCCACTGGTTTTCTAGTTTGTTAGCTATCTTTGTTATCGCTATACATGTGTGACTATTTTATTAGAGTATCTCAATCTTGCTGCTTTATATCTGACGTGAGCCAGATACTATAAGCTCATCCATTGTCAAGTTACCCTTGGCTGGAGGCAAGCTAGATAGTCAGTCAGTTAGTCAGTCAGCATAAAATTCTTGAAAATTTAAAAAAAATTCATAGAAACTTTTTGGAAGCATTTTTACGTTTGATTGTGCCTAACCAATGCTGCCAAGCTGACATGAAGGGAAATGGAGGCTGGATATTTTTGGCTGAAAAAGCCCAGTTCTTCATGATCCCTAATACACAGTACTACCATACTGTGTGATTATTGGCAAAGAAAAATCACAGCAATGGAAGCAACAAGTTTAGCACATGCAAAGAACTACACGACGTAATGAATAAATTAAGGCAATTAAACACGCTGGAATGGGAATTATCGATACACATACACAAGAACTCAAGTGGCAGCTCTTTACAGTGTATATCATTACTTTCCCGAGAAAAAATACAATTTCATAAATGTCACCTTTCTGCACATAAATGGTTGGTTTCACCATCCATTAAGTTTGTCCGGAAATTTTTATGTTTCACCATTTCATCATTTTCATGTAATTTACTGTATGGAGTCATTTTCAATCCATGTGCAACACATACATTATCCACAGTCTAGGCAAGCAGCAATTTAAAGGAGTCATAACAGTTCAAATCCTGTATTCAACCTAACATAAACAACATTGACTCCTCAGTAGCAAAAATGATGAACACTAGCTGGAGGTTTCAGTGTGCAAAACATCTGTGACAATATATGTGAAACTTGAACTGATATGCTCAAGGCATTTACAACACAGTAAGCCTTTAATGCAGAGAAAAATGCTGTTCTACAAGACAGGCTAAGTTTGCAAGATGCTTACTGACTACTACAATGGAGTAAAGCATATTCCACTGATTGTTCTATTAGAGTAGATGACTGCTCTATGAGAGCATCTCAGCCTTATCCTTGAAAAGTATTCTTTGCATCTCTATTCTTTTTCATCCATAAAAACAAGCTAACTGACCAACCCATTGACCATCAACCTGAGACGACCCACTCTTATTGCCAGGGTTGATTTTTCACCACAAACATAAAGTTACATGAATGTACTATTTTACTGTCAAAATCAGCCAGGCTAGAGCGGTCTGCTGCTTTCCCCAAGCCCAGTGGCAAGCCATACAAGTGGTCTGGAGCCTAAATGGAGCCTGGGGATGGCTGTACATGGCTATACAGTTCTGTGGTGCTGAATAATAAAGTACTGTGCTGTAAATTTCCTTTTATTATAGCCAGTTTTGATACTTGAAGGGCCAATGATTTGGATCCCTACATAATTTGTAAACAACCACTTGCCGTACCCTCCACCCCTATTGGAGTTACAGTCAACCTCAAGTTAAAACTCTCTAGAATGGCAGAAAACGCAATTGTAGGCTAATTGTATAGTGCATGATCTGGAAGGTAAGGAATTAGTGTAAAACGTCAGTAGTTTCAACTGGTCGTTGTTGAGCTACAACACACTAAATATATTTCTTGGTACGAATAAGACTGGTTTACCTTAGACAGATGATACCAGGATAAAAGCCACACAGGATATTAGCAACACGGAAACACAACACGTTACATACCTACTACCAGTACTAGCTGGTGGTGATGGCTCCCTTAGTTTAACAGCAGGTACATCACTAGGCTTGTCCTCCACTGGCATGGGAATATCAGGCTTAGAAGCTGGTGGAACATTATTTCTTAACAGAGAAATTGTATTTGTAGAAGAAGGAATGGTGTTTGTTGCCGTAGAAACTTCAGGAGGAACAGTATTTGTCACCACTGAAGAATCAATCTCAGAAATGGTAGTAGGAGTAGTTGCAGTTGGTTGTAGTGTCTTGTTGATGTTCTCAGGGGAGTGGTGTTTCCTGTATGTGCTCTTGCCGTACATGCCCAACTTCCTGAATGCTATGTGCTCCCTTAAAGAGATCAGTTGAGAACTGAACCTCTCTCCTTCAGAGTATGCCACATTAGCATTGAAAGGAAGTGACAACACAGCTGCATGGGTAGCACCTGTTAAGAGATAAAGGTGTTTCATACATGTACAGTGGAACCTGTTAATCAGGATACTTAAAATAAGGACACCTGCATAATCTGAGCACTTAAAAAGTATCCCTTAGTGGAAAATCAGGACACCTTGATAATTAGGGACAGTCCCAAGTTGTCTTTAATACACAGGTTTCACTGTGCCTATTACTTAGAAGAAGCATACATACTGTATTTCATAACAAGGGAAAATTTGACCATTGATTTACAAAAAAGGTCATACCCCCCCGTAGTTATTCCCTCTCAGGACAGATTTCTACATACTGTATAGTGGGAAATTTTCAAAAGGTTAACCTTTCGAAAAAGAGTTTGATTGAAAGTTTGAAATAATATTTTGTAACTTTTACTCTTTACTGCACTACACCATTAATAATTAGAAAATATTCATGTACAATAGGCCTATTGTACATGAATAGTTATAAATAGAAAAAGATAGGCCTTAATGGTCAGCAAAATTTTACCACTGAGGCCTATAGGTAACTGATAAAGTAGAAAACGTGCACTCGAACTTCATTTATATACTTCTTTGATTGTCCATTAAAGATGTAATATTGTTCCTTGTAGCTAGATAACTAAAAAATATTTTTGAAAATGTATTATTTTCAATTTTTTGAAAATTTAACACAATAAACTTGTGAGGAATTAAATTACTGTGCAAATCTCCACCAATGTGCACCTGAGATGATCAACCCTGCTAGAATATTGTGCATGTAACATGTATGATCAGCATGCGTGCACGCAACATGCACTTCAACATGCATGATTACATGCACGTTACATGCACAGTTGTCAAAAGCAGACATGCATGTTGTTTGTGGTTGCTATGGTTACTACAATATCCACTTTGCTGTGTGTAGAATCGCTGACTACTTGGGGGACACCTACAACATCATATATGCACCTTTGACTTAATTAATTACCAAACCTTTTCTCACTATTATATGAAGTTTCGTTTTGTATTTATATTTTAACAACCAAATATTTTTTTTCATTGTGGGAGATTCTACATGCCACATGCATGTTGCATGAGGGCACCATGCATACTGGCAACATGCATGGCATATACATGCAGCCCTTACTGCAACATGCATGTTGCCTGATACATGCACCTAACACTCATATAGCATGCATGCTTCACTAACATGCATGTACCATGTACAACATTTCGAGCAAGAGAGTACCTCTCTTCTCCCTGCTTGTCTTGAGCTATGCAACAGATTGAGGGGTGTAGTTTGCCATGTATAGTTTTCTACAGCTGTAAACTGCAGCTGATTGCAGGTAGATCATTAAGGGGTGTGGTCACGGATTAAGGACGTGGCAGCACGTTCTGATCATTTATTACATG
Organism: Dysidea avara; assembly: GCF_963678975.1. Classification (NCBI taxonomy): domain Eukaryota; kingdom Metazoa; phylum Porifera; class Demospongiae; order Dictyoceratida; family Dysideidae; genus Dysidea; species Dysidea avara. The sequence continues at coordinate 15,518,037 of NC_089280.1, read as the reverse complement.
GTCAGAACAGCAATACAGCAAGAAAACACTCACAGATGGCCAGATATTGATTTTTTTTAAATTGCTAAGCATGGTCTGCCTGCCTGCCTGCCAGCCAGTCAGCCAGCCTGCTTGCCTCACAAGTTTAGAGGACAAACAAAGCATCGCTCGGCCACCATGGCATGTGCCTTTTCTAGCTCCAATGTAAAGGCATTAACTTTCTGCATTGGCATTTTCCTTAGAGGAATGTGCCAATGCAGGAACAACATTATCTGTTGGAGTTATAGCAATGAACCAGTGAGTACGATGATATATACTTGTTTCATTGTGTATACATACTGTATATAGCAATTAAAATATTTATGTATACAATCTGCTGTACATGTCTAGTCAGGTTAGTCATAGTCAGTCAATGGATCACAAAAAGGCATTCTGTACTACCTGTACATTAGAACTTTTGATGAACTTAAAGCCTCTCCATAGTTACATGCACATAAGCTACTGTGTGCGAGCATGCAAGTAGATACCCACATGTAAATACACACAAACACACACACACACACACACACACACACACACACACACACACACACACACACACACACAAGTAAAGCCTACGTGAAACACACAACTACAAGCTGAATGCCCCTCACAATGATGCCAATGTCAATGGACACACAGTTCATGCACTCATGGTTTTATCATCCAAGGACCAACTAAACTAGAACTGTATTTACAACATTCACACTTACTGACTCGGGATTTCTCTATAGCAGAGAACACATAACAAGTCCAGTGGTGTCCAGCTAGGTCTGGTCTCTCAGGTAACAATAGTAAACAACACTGACCATTCTCCTTCACCTGCCACACTCTACAGTAATAGAATGTTTGTATACAAGGTGATGACAACAGTTTAGTTATATACAAAAAATACAAACAAAAGAATTAATTCGTATTGAATAAACTGGAAACAGTAATGCATATAACGTACTGTACCACAACACAGGTACAAACCTTCTAGTGACTATTTCTTGTAGCTGCTCTTCTGGTGGTAGAGTGACATATCTATTCACAGTTCCTTCCAAATCCAGTGACTTTATAACATTACGCACCACTCTCCACAAGTAGTGTGGTGGTACACTCTCCTGATAGCTAATAGTGTCTGAACTAAATGGTGCTTCTGTTGACCTTGATGATAACTTGCGGGCTGGTATGAGCTGTTTCGGTGAGAATTCACCAAAGCCAAACCATTGTAACAACTCCTCCATGTCAAGTGAGGCATATAGGGCAGACTACATGGGAGGAAAAATACAAACACACACGATAAAATATTCTACCCACACATTAAGCAATTTACTATATAAAGCTGAAAAGTTGTCTGTCTGTCTGTGCAAGCTAACTCCCATTGATATACCCTGGACTTGCTGCATATATTAATCGCCATCTAACTGGCACCAATGAGTTTATTTCTAGTATTTTCTGTTTGCTGCACAGAGCTTGAAAAAAAAAAAAACCATTATCACAAGTTTGTACAGTAAACAGCACAGCTACTTCTCTTTAAATGGGACAACAATTGCAGTCGTACACCAGTGAACTACATTATAAGGCACACCCATTGGTGGTAGTTATATGCCGATTTCTTCCTCCAGGATGTCACTACGTAATAAAACAATTTAACGGACAATACACCCATATTTATCATCAATTCATGTCAGATTCTATATCCCCTATCCCAAATAGCTTATTCTACATATAACCAAGGAATTAACCTTTCAATTCAGTAAATTTTGCAATGAAGCTAAAACACGACAAGATTATAAAATAATTAATACAAAAACGTGGATTTACAGAAACACGATTACGTGACATAACATTGCTATTGATATCAGACACAAGTAAGGTGTTGGAACTATTCTAAACAATGTGCAGTGGAAGACAGTGATGTTCTGTGCATATACAATGGAAAAGGATGTGGATTTACAAGTGAAATAGAAAGAGCAACAGTAACACTTCTCCTGGTGCGACATCCATTTACCGTACCAGGCCAAAACAGCAGAAGCTCCAAGGACCCAAGCAAAATTTGCAAGCAGCATAAAATGGATGACACTGGAATACAACAGGTATATACAGGCACCCAGTCTAGCTTGGAGGTACCAAGTTATCAGAATGGCAACTTTATAGCTGCTAACTGTTCACCTTCAATGTGTAGTCAACTGATTAATCATTTCAATACTTTGATGCAACCTATAACCTCAAACGTAGATTAATTATTGCTTTATTTTTTTACAAATGAAATAGCATATGCATGTGTGTGTATCATAAAGCAATCAATGTTCAAGGGCAGTAGATTATGCAGTAACTTTGGCATATACTCGAACGGTGGTATAGTTGGTGTGCTAGCAGGATCACAGACATGGACAGTTTTTCAGTGATGCCTAACACAATACATAAATGGATAAAGAGGTACAACAATATATCAATCACTTAGTTCAACCTGCACGGAGGGCAGATACCGCTGCTAGTACTGCATATTATTAAGGGACACAACTTTCATAGAGTGACGGATTTTTACAAATCATTTGCATGCACAAGTAGGAATTTGGAATAAAATTCCACTCAATCAAACCACTGAAAAATGTCACACAATATTAGCATGCAAACAAAAATTCTCTAACATCATATACCTAGCACCTTTGTACCAATCATACACATGTAAGCTGCATGCACAGACACTGCAATTACCAATCTTCATTAAACTGAAGCTGGTTGCAAAAAAAATACAATGTCTCTGCTCATGCACCGTATACTTCATAGCTCTATGCAATTTTCAGGGACAGATCACATGCACCAAAGCTCTAAGCATGAATCAACAAGATACATTGATCATTAACACTATATAGCACACAGAAGTTACTACAATCAACAGCACCTTTGGTTTGCAATCAGTACACACTGAACCAGAAATGATGGCAACGTCGTGTGATAGTTGGTCGGACATTCTCAGCAATATTCTCACCCCGTTCTGAACTCTAACCAGCTGCCAACCAGTATATGCACTAATTGGCATGAGCTAGAGAACAAATATTGTGATGTATTGATTGGGGGAAGTGTTATACATGTATCACCCCACCTTGAATACTTCAGTGATAATATGATCTGGATTGGCAAATGCCATTGACACTTTGGGCCTTGTTACGAACTAATAGTAACGAAGTAAATATCATAAATTGTTATTTTAGATGTATAAATACGATAAATTCCCGGCTAAATCCCTCACCTTTCTCTTGGCAAACAGCCATAGCGGAAGCAGCAGTGCCAATAGCGTGACAAGAAATAGCAGAACACTGGATGCTAGTGAATACACAATTACACATATCTTCGACAGGCCCAGCCAAGTCGTATAAGCGACCGATACTAGTGTCCAAATCGGACCCATTTGGTAGGTTAGATTACGGAGGTAACACGGATTAGGTATACAAAGATGGCCGGGCGGCCTGCAAAAAGTAATGTATCAATGCCGAAAGCAAAAGTATCTAAGTTGGACCAGCAAGAAAGTGACGAGCAGCAGAAGGCATTGGATAAGGTGGCCGAGATACAGAGTGTCATAGACGACCTGAATGAGCAGGCTTCTGAAGAGATTTTAAAGGTTGAGCAGAAATACAATCAAGCCAGAAAGCCTCACTTTCAAGAGAGAGCGGATGTGATTAAAAATATTCCGGAGTTTTGGGCCACAACTGTATCCTGCAGTATAATGGGCACTATTTAGAATGTCACGTGTTTTATAGCTGTTACGTTTATGCACCGTATTGATGTTATTTCTTGACCGCTCTATTAGTTATTAAGCCATCCTAACATCAGTGAGCTGATTGATACAGAAGATGAGGGTGCTCTGCAGTACATGACAGAACTTTCAGTAGAAGAGTACGAGGATGTTAAGTCAGGCTATAAAATCACATTTGTAAGTTGTTTTTGGGTGAATAAATGGTAGCTATATAGCATATTGTGCTCCTGTAGTATTTTAGTGACAATCCCTACTTTGAGAATGGTAAAATATCTAAGGAATTTTCTATTGATGATAAAGGGGAGCCGAAATCTACTGGCACAGATATCAGTTGGAAACCTCGGATGGTATGTCATGTATTCAATCTACATTCACTTTACCTGTACTATTAGAACTTGGTATCAAGACAACCGGTAGCTATGCAAGGTAGAAAAAGAAGTCATGATGAGCCTATTAGCTTCTTCTCATGGTTCAACGACAACATGATCGCAACTTCAGATGAAGTTGCAGAAATTATCAAAGATGATATCTGGAATAATCCACTACAGTACTACCTTGTAAGTTAGTGTCAATATGCACATATCTTCTTGTGGTTTTCTTTTCCTTTGTTACCAACTGATGTTCTAATGTGTTAAATTATACATGGCATGTGAGTTGATGATGGTTTAATGCTTGACTGGTTTCAGGCAGTCACAGAAATGGGAGATAACTATGATGAAGAAGCTGATGAAGAAGACGAAGAGGCATTAGAAGATGGTGATGAGGAAGATGACGATCCAGTAAGCTATTGAGTTTAACTCCTGCACATTGACCTACGAAGGTTTGTATTGTGTAGGTGTTAGGGGACGAGGAGGATTATGAAGGAGAGGAAGATGATGACCAAGATGAACAGGATAATTGAAACTAGTAGTCATGCAGCTGCACACTCCATCAGTGCTGCCACATGCTAATATGCTACATACACAAGTATTAATACTATTGTTTTATACGTCAAATATAAAATAATATTAATGCACAATTCTATTTCTGGTGGGGGCATGCTTCTGCTACAAGATGGTTTGTGCCTGAGTACTTCACATAATTTTATATACAAGCATGCATACACTGAATTAGAATATGGCTAATTTATGTTTATTTTTGTTTTGTGATACTTTAGTTTGTATTAGTGTTTCTCTGTCTTGTAGCTGTTTCAGAGTTTTCTGTGCCTCTTGTAGTTTAGACGTAACATGTGACTCCATTTGTTTGTCTCTGCATGTTGTAACAAAAGCATGGTGTGTGCTACTAGTAGCATACTGTACCTTCCCCTGTGTCTTTGTAATGCTGATCTTAACGACTGGATTTTTTTCTCTATCACTTTCTTGTCTTCATCTAGTTTGAATAACTGCAACAATAAGTTCATTGAGCATGTGGGTGATAAGCACACTTATACTTACTTCTACATTCAAGGTTTGGCCAGACATTTTATTCACCTGAGCCTTTGCATTATCTTCAGCATTGCCAGCTTCTGAAATACTCCCATGAATTTACACATACAAAAATTGTATACATACTTGATTGTGATTGTAGTGTTTTTTCTAGAAAGTTGAAAAAGTGAGTCTCGTCTTTCTATAACACAATACATGCAGATGTGTAGTAGATGTACCATATATACATACCGGTTCTGTTGTATTGGCAGCCTTTTGCATTGCCTGTTTCCTCTTCTTGCGACAACGACGCTTTGATGGTTGCTCACCTACAGTTCGTAACTTTTTAGATTCTTTCAACTTGATACAAGCATCAAGGGATAACCCTAACATTAAATTGGTAATAGAACAAACACTGCTGTTTCCACATGGTTACCATTGGGGAGAATGACTATTTCGACAGGTTCAAGTCGACCTTCCCCTTTCTTTCCAAGACCCTTCCTGGTAGAAACAATTGGTACATACTAATTTGACCTGATTAATATCAAATGCCTACCCATAGACATAGCCCATCTTTTGTAACAATTTAGAGCCAATTCCCTGCAATGTGACGTGATACATTTTGTACTATAGTGTACTACAATACATTACATTGGTGTGTTCCTCCCAGTATCCTAGAGTGGTTGTACCAGGAGTACTGGAGATGACCTTCACCACTTCATTGTCATCATCTTCAATTTCATCTTCTTGCTCCTCTGAACTGGAACTGTCAGATGACGAGTCTACAAACATAAAAAATTCCTTGATAGGCAATAAAGAACCCTCAATTGCAAAGTTGCAACCAGCAAGTCTTTGCGAGGCTAAACCATGCTACTCAGCCATCTGAGCCAGTTTTAAGACAGCTACTATTTGAGTACTACAGTTACATAGGTACATAACTGCTAACTAAAACATGCATGTGACAGTAGTTGTACAAAATTGCAAGACACACTTACCTAATGGGTACACATTATCAAGTTCCAGATCGACATCTTCCTTAGTATCAGTATAGTGAATACCAACAGTACTAACACCAGGCTCCACTGTACTATAACACACACTAACAACACATAGATACTAATAGTACACTTGTACCTAATGATGGCTGGATGCCATAACCCATCTGTGTGCTTTGCTAAACACTTCCTTTCCAAGCTAACCTTACTGTAATATTGACAAGATATTGGATTTTTGCAGTATTTAACGATTTCTTACCTCAAATCAGCTTCATTGTATGGCAGACATTCAGAATACAAGACCACCGTGCCATGTGAGAATCTAACAGTACACTCAATGGTCAAGTGTATATCAGCAAGGGTTAATATTACTTGCATGTGTCTTCATCAAACTTGCACATTCCATCAAGGAAATAAGAACAAGGTTTCATCTTGTTGTACGTAGGGTGTGTAAACATCACTCGAACCTAAAACAAGTGTATAGCTATGATGAATAGTGGGAAAAAGTAGTAACGTATTTTGCCACTGGATTTGAAGGAATATGTGGCTACAATATGTTCTCTAGGGAAGATGCAAATTTTGTGGGCAGCTTTACCACTAAGTATATTCATGTCCCTCAAATGTTATGTACACAGCATAAAATATCAAAAGCTAGCAACTTTCATACCTTCACTTCAACATCATCATCCTCCTCCACCTCTGTGCACACCATGATAGCATTATGGTAGTTGACAGCACCCCAGGACTGGTACAATTATTATCTTATCAATATACATGATGTACACATCACAACTATACCTCCTTCAGTGGGGCTCTACATTTAGTACCACTAATGTCATCAGTGTCATTGCTAGTTGTAGCAGCACTGGTAGTGTCATTCTATGAGTGACATTTTTTAAACATCATGGTAGAAGCACTTAACTCATATTACAGTGCTAGTGTCTATTAGAGACTCGGAGATATCTGATCCTTCAAGAGCAAGAAGAAGTTTTCTTTTCTTGACTTCAGCCAAGTTATCTATAAGAGCAAAGAAGACTCATATCACTTGTGTGTGTAGACATGTGCGTGTGTGTGTGTATGCGTGCATGTTCTGTCTTATAATCAGATACAACTGTGGGGCAGCTCAACATCAGCCTGGCAGGTTCCAGGTTCAATACTTGATGCCCTGTTTCTTTGAGAATGAATGAAAGTTTTTTAGAACACAAATGTGTTCTAGTACCTATAGTTTTACTTACTCTACTCAGCTGTATAATGGGGAACAGGTGACCTATATAGCAGTGTCAGTGAGATAATATAGGTACAGTCATCCTATGGCTACAGGTTACTAATTCTTCCTGAGTAGGTTTTACTCTAATACCTAATTAAGTGGTGCAAAGGTACCCCAGTGGACAGAATTACAGGTGTAGTAGTGTTTCACAGGCTTTGATTTGTGTATATGAAAGGACCTTGCAGGTGTATGTGTGTTGTGTGTAGCACGTGTGTGTATGTGTGCATGAGTTACATCAAATAACTACATACACATGAACATCATACACACTATACACCTTGTGTTAAGCCTATCAACTCGGTGAGATCAGCTTTCAACTGTACAAGACCTTCGTCATCTTCTTGACCAGAGACTTGTAGCTGTTGCTCCACCAACTCCAACTGCACAATGAAGCCACCATAACATTATAAACTAGTCTATAATCTATTAAAACATTAAAATATTGCACTGATCACGTGATCCGAGGGAATACTGTTTATTATTGATTACTTGATCTTCGTAGGATTTTAGTTCAGTTTCCAAAGTGCGTTCGTCTGTTATAACTTGCTCCATTGTCACACTTGGTCTTCGCGTACAGTAAATCACGTCTCCGCCCACTACATCATACAGCGCACGCGTAAAAGATCACGTGTATTCGTCCCGTCTGTCAAAATGGCGTTGAAGGAGCAAGTTGCTAATCGTGAGTGTACAAAGCATGTTATTTAGTAAGTGTAGTAACTGTGCTTTCGTTTCCTTGTCACCAGGGATCTTAAAAGAGATCATTGGTCCTCTTTGTAAGTCAGGGGATTGGAAGGTAAATAACGAAACGCACTTTGAACTGTACGCCAACTTCCCGTCCACCCTTTAGATCCTAGTACTAGACCACATCACCACTCGAATCGTATCCACATGTTGTAGGATGCATGACGTGTTGGCTACTGGAATAACCTGTAAGTACTTTATATCGAGTGGAATTAATAATATAATCTGGACTACATATATAACTAGTGGTGGAGGGGCTGGAGAAGGCTAGGGAGCCACTTCCAAACATGGAGGCTATATACATCATCACACCAACTGAATCAGTTAGTATTTATGTGATTTTGCAAGTCCTAATGCTTTAATTAAACATTAACTTTTTATGCAATGAATGTTGCTAGTTTCCATTAGCATTTTTTCATTTGTGTAGTCTGTTAAAAAGTTGGTAGAAGATCTTGACTCCTCTTCTGAGCCAATGTATCAAGGAGCACACGTTTTCTTTAGTCATGGTAAGTTATTCATGATATTGCAAGTGCAACTATCTATAGTCCAATCATTGTACATGTATTTTCTGTAGCCTGTGATAAGAAAGTGATGAACAGAATTGCAGTCTCCAAGTATGCAAAACGCAGTAAGTTTATATACTCTGTGTATTGTGTCTAGATCAAGCTGGGTTCCTATCTATTATCAGTCTTTAATTGGGTACAAGTGCAAGCAATAACTAACTTTGTTGCATGCCTTGTAGCTAACATGAATGACCTTACTCAAGATGATGTTACTATACATAGTAACAACTATATGGTGGCTATAGCAACGAGTTGGGTTATTTTTAAAGTGAAGTGAAACTATCATACTCATGAAATCACTGGGGTTTCATAACGGGGAGTATTTCATAGGTATATTGTGAAGATTTTCACTAATTAATATTAAATTATTCCTTATGAATTGTCAGGGTTCACTAGATGACTAGTATGGTGCCACTATGTTTGCCCTTAATCTTGGTTTAGTCATTCGTGTAAAATTCTGCATCATATTTACTGCTATACACTACGAGTGCTACTGATAAATACAGCAGTGCAAATTTTGTAATGTCTCATGTATGTTGATTACATACACCATTTGTGACCGGATTTGCGAAAAGGTACCTTTTTCACACATAAAATTTGACCCATTTTTTCAACTTTCAAACTTAGTAACTTTTGTATCACTGCAAGCACGTATCTGTAATTTTCCATGAGTATGCCTACATTATGTGGCTACATTTTGATACAAAAAGAAAGTCAATCAGTGCAAGGAGTCAACAGTTATGACATTTCATTTGCTGGTATGTCAAACATGTGGAAAAGGTACCTTTTCGCAAATCCGGTCACATTTTTTTGTTTTCCCATTAATTATAAATTAGCTTAATGTTCAAGATCACATGCAGAGTCTGTAATTGGTAAATACAAAGTAAAGACTATAGGTATGTCGTATTTATTTCCCGTCCCTATGTGAACGTGTTAGAAAGTATCATATTAAACATAATGAATGACAGGTTTTTGTACTTTTAAACCAAATTGCTTGAGCTAGTCAATGAATAAATAAAAGTGACAAAATTATGTAATGTACTGCTAATGCATGGTAATATACATACAAAGCCAGCTGTTTGTCATTTGTGTGCTTTTTTCTCTAGAAATCAGGACACTAAAGGAGGCTGATATTTCCTTCTTACCATACGAGTCCAATGTATGTTATCTGCTACTTTTTGTGTGTGTATACACTTTGTGTGTGTACGCGCTGTGTGTGCACGCGCTCTGCGTGTGTGTGTACGTGCATGCGTGTGTGTGTACGTGCATGCCTGTGCACACATTTTGTCTTTTCCCATGTGGTGATAGTACTGTACTGTACAGAAATAAGTAGCAATGGTTATTTCAGGTGTTTCATCTGGACACACCTGATGCTTTGCTGGAGTTCTACACTCCTGGATCAACCAAGGATGATGCTTTTCAGGTGAGAAATCATCCAACCCTAGTATATAATATAGTATTGTACACTGTACATGACATGAATCAGCAATAGTTAGTATTGTACTAGAAATTTGAAGAGACTGTTATAGTATTGAATGTGATTCTTAACTGTCTATGTCTTTTAGTTCTTGTAGCTAACTGCCTGTGGCCCACACATGCACCTATACTGCACATACAAGATCCAATACCATGCTTACTGAGTCTAGCTCACCTATCCATGTGATACTGTATGAAGTTCTTGTGTGTGTGTGTGTGTGTGCTTATGTTCTTTAATAAATCATTTTATAGCTTATTCCCTTGCAAGTTGCCACCCTCTGTGCCTTCCTTGGGCTCTATCCAGATATCAGATATCGTAGGTGAGTGAAATTGAATGTCAGCGTATGTGTACATGTATGTACTTCATTGCACCTCTTTAGTGTATTTAATGACACAGTGGCTTAGTGCATTAGTAGGGAGTACAATCACACAGTTGGTTCTGTAATTGTACTGTAAAGCAACCAATGAGATAACAAGAATCACAGAAGCCACTTAAGTACAACATTAGAATGATATGCTAAGTAGCTAGCCAATCAAACAGCCAAGAATAGATTAGTGCAACAAACAATGATATTACAGTGATATTGTAAAATAGCTCAAAAACCATTATTAAAGTGCTGAAAGAATGATGCAATCACTAGTTAATGACCACACAGAACTTAACCTCATGCAGTTTACTAGTACTGCCTAATGGCACTCAAATGTGTGTGTGCGTGCATGTGTGTGTGGGTTTACCTATAGATACTATGTGTAATTATCCACTGTCTATTCGAGAAATTGTAGGATACATAAAATGTGCTGCTGTTCATTGCAGTGCAAATCATCGTACTCAGGAGATAGCTGGATCCATACAAGCTAAGTTGGATGAGTACAAGACAGAAAACAAGGATTTGGGTCGTAATCAAGGTGTCTCAGAGTTGATCATACTTGACCGAGGCTTTGATGTGACCTCTCCATTGCTTCATGAGCTGACCTATCAGGTTATTGATGGCTTTTTAGCTTAACAATGTGGGGAATGATTATTAAATGGTCTGGAATCATTTGTATGTCAAATGATAGTTTTATGCTGTAGTATAATTCTAAAGATAGTCTGATAAACAAATTACATGAAATATCAATGTTACCATGGCATTACTTGATGATAAATGTAATGTAACCTATGCTTTAGTTGTGGGCAAAGACATGTTTGAATGTTTTTCAAGTTATGATAGTTGTTTTGAATAGTTAGGGTTATTGGTGACTACTGTATGTGTGTTATACAATTTCTCTTTACAGGCTATGGTGTATGATCTGTTACCCATTGACAATGATGTGTTCAAGTTAGTTGTGTATTAGTAATGTGCAATGTTCAATGGTTTGAGAACTTTCTTTTTTTTTTTCGATTGTAATAACACCTACACACTTAGTTCTATGACTAACAGGCACTAGAATGCTTTACTTTAATGATATTGCAGCTTTCCTGCTGTGCAGCATTTTATATCTTGTATGATCATTCATGGTGTGGGCCATATTAAGTGTTCTACTTGGTACACAATACACGTATGTCATACTGATTGTTGTACTGATTATACTTTAGGCTTATTATATGTGATGAATTTTACATTGTAGATATCAAGTGGGAACACAAGCTGGAGGGAGCCATGAGAAAGAAGCTATTTTGGACGGTAAGCAGTTGTAGGTACTATATCACACAGTACAGTAGTACTGTATATAACAGGGATCATGAAGTTTTGGGCTTTTTGCTAAACCAGTCTCGTGACGACTTGGCAGCACTGGTTAAAACCCAAACATGCATTCAGAGCAACCAACACCTCCAGCAAGTTTCTATGGAATAGTAAAATTATTATGCATATCCAGCCAAGCATAGGTCAACTGTGGTTAATGCTACAGGCTTGATTTCTGCTTACATAAATACCTTTGTGTCCTTCTTTGTGTCCTATTTCTTTCTCCACTACCACATAGATGTTGACTTGTGGGTAGTTCATCATGTCCTCTTGTGGCTATCACAAGAATTGTCTGTAATTTCTGTAGTGAGTTGATTGATTGCAGAGACACTTTTGTACTATTCTTTTTTTATAATGCTGTATATTGGGTGGAACTCAGCTGAAAACAGAGCGGAATGGCCACTTCTTGTTTTATTGATAGATGTTTAGTTGCACAATTAATTATGCTTGGCACCGCACTCTTTCCTTTTATGTGGTATGCGCTTGTTCACCAGTCATAAATTATGTTGCAACTATGTAAATAAAAATAGGGACCGTAAAGTGTCTACACCTGTAACTATACTAGTGAGCATTTAATCTCTACTTCAGCCATGGCTATACAATTGACAGGTTTATATCACTGAAGTAGGAATTAAATGTTCACTAGTATTACATGTACTTGTTTCATTGCTTTTTATTTCTATATATACCACTTTAGCGTGGGCGTTCAAAGGCGCCGCTTGGTGTTTAACTCGCATATTGCCCGGGAAATATCATGGGAAAGCGGTTTGCCAATGAATTTGATACCCAGCCAGTACAAAGAATCTATGTGCTTTGACTCGTTATATTGAGCGACATAGAGCTTTGTATTGTGGGACTCGGTTTTGTAGAGGTTGCTAAGCTTAGTACATAGGCTAAGATAGAGTAGTTGGTTGTTACTAAAGGATAATGAAGACACAAAATAATTGTTTGGGCGATTGTGGATGAGTATTTCTACCCACCGCGTATCAGCCTTTGAACAGACCATGGAACAGCAAAGCTACTACTGCTACATTGAAATAGGTTAGTAACTTACAGTTCTAAGTACTTAACTTAATATAATAACTTACTTACTGTCCCAATAGCGAAGTTAGTTGGCTTAACTTGGTACAAAAATGATAACAATATAAACTCCATCCCACAATCGCAAGTTTTCAAACATTACATGTTGAAGCATAGTAACGTATTAATGACGTTTTAATGTATGGACTACGTTTTGATGGCTATTAGCCCACGCTATTAAAACCACAATCGATCTTCAGATGCTACTGTATAAAACAAATGGGATGAGTTCTCGTTAGTTCTTTCACCTATTAGGTGAGTGCGCCCCAAGTGATATATAATCACTTGTACCATGGCTGCTTGGGATTTTGCTGACATATACACCCGCAGCCCTCGGGCCTGCGGCCCTCGGGCTTTGGGTGTATATATCAGCAAAATCCTTCGCAGCCATGGTATAACTATTACATATGATCCTTACTCAATTGTGTACAGTTCAAATTTATATGTACCTGTAGAGTTGGTGCTGGCACATTCTAGATTGGCTTTTGGCATATTCTAAAAACACTGCTTAAATGACATATAGAACTGAATACATTTTTTTTCCTTTTAAGAAAATGATGAAGAGTGGATGGAGCTTCGTCACATGCACATAGCCAAAGTGTCAACGTTAGTGGTACATGTTGGCAGTACATTGTGATTATGTTGTATATATGCCATGTAGACTGGTGTCTAAGAAGTTGCAGGACTTTTTGGTCGAAAAGAAGTTAAAGAAAATAGATGCTAAGGTAAAGCTAAGCTGTCAGTGTGTTATGTTATAAGATTACACACATGTACATGTTAACAGTAAGTGTGTACATAGTTATTTTTGTGTGGTAATACATACCCTATAGTAAAAAACTTTGGTGGTAAAAAACTTTGGCGAATTTGGCGAATAGCGTTCAATTCGCCAAAGTTTTTTTTGCCAATTATTTTAGATGATCACACAAGCACAGTGAGTAAACTAGAACTTGAGATGATGGTCAGCTCGTACCACCACACAATAAAGATCAAGCTGACTTTGGAGATCTTCGAAATGTGCCCTGCACTCCTTGGGATAGCATTTCTAACCGGCTACCCATTCGCAAGTCAGCTAGTTCATCGTCTCCTGATGGATTTGGCCTAATACTTTGATATACGTGATAATCTCTGCTACTGAAAAAGTAAATACGATCGCACTCGGCATCACAGGAGATAGCGAAGTACGCACGTGGTTAGATCAGTAGCTACACTGAGTACTGCGAGGAGTACTGCTACAAAAACATGTTAATAATGCTAGCTACCTATACACTTACTACGCTACTTAACTCGTTACTGATGAGCTGACGCCTTGTCATTATCCTTACATACCGTACGGTAAAAACTTTGGTGAATATTATTCGTTCAATCGCCAAAGTTTTTTCCGCCAATTTTTTCAACAGATGGGTTTCGTCACACTTTTTTACCGCCAAGGTTTTTTACTATATGGTAATTCAGTTTACATAGCAGAGGTCATATTAAATTTATATCTGTACTGTTGTGCAGTCATAATGTCTTGACAAACCAGAATTGTCAGCTTAGGCTCCCTCTTTGTTGCTTTGAAGGGACACTGTGCCCCGGACAAATTGCACTATGGTCATGCAAACATCCAGTTTGTCCAGATTTTGTCAGTGTCTATATGATGTTATCATAAGCTCTGCACTGGAATATATATCAACTCCCTAAATGTGCTTTAATTGTTTTTGTAAGTGTAGCAAGAGCATGGCTGTTGATCACACGTAACATGCTCAATGTTATCCTAACTGTGCAGCTAGAAATACCATATAGTAAAAAAACTTTGACGGTAAAAAAAGTTTGGCGAATACCCACTATTGCAAAATTGATGGGAAAAAACTTTGGTGAATGGGGCTTCACCTGAAATTTTTTAGCTACCACGTACTGTACTGCTCGAATGCAACATTGCTACACGCGAATGCGAGTGATTCAACTCACCAATTAAGGGGCATGGCAGCCATTTCGATCGTGAGTCTTTATCCCTCACATTGAGGGATGATGACTCACGATGGAAACGGCTGCCACACCCCTTAATTAGCAAGTCTTTTGATTGTTTGTACTTGCGCGTAGCGACGTTGCATTTGAGTGGTAGCTACTGTACAGGTGTAAGCATCGTTCGCTGGTTCTAGTAATGTTGAGAGCAATGTTTGGATTTTCGTGAACTCTTGTGGGACAATGAACCTCACAACAATCAAAAGGAACACTTGGAAATACCCATGATACCTGTCACGATACTTTGATACCCATCTTTTCGACATGGCTAATCTGCTCATGTGATTGCTAAAAATAATTGGTGGATAAAACTTTGGCGATTGTAATGCTATTCGCCAAAGTTTTTTACTATACGGTAGACTGTATAGATAATCTGTACATTTGTTATGAAATGTTTTGGTATGTCTCACCATATATTAGGCTTCAGTGAAAGAGATTCACAGGATGATTCAGAGAGCTCCACAACACCAGAAGGAACTAGATCACTTTTCAATGCATGTCCACTTGGCCGGTGATTGTACAGAACTTTACAACCAGGACCTGTGTGCTGTAGAACAGGATCTGGCGATGGGCACTGATTCTAATGGTGACCCAATTGCTGAGCCTATGCAGCGAATAATGCCAACGCTATTCAACAGAAATATCACGTAGGTATTGGTATTGGGTATACAATGTAGTACGTACATTGTGTATGCATCTTATAGGAAGCCTTGTTTCTAAGACCACATATGCCGACTCATTTATCATACTGTGTGGTAGTACTGTTTAGTAGGGATCCCCCTCCTCCTAAAACACTATCCATCGTAGAATTATTATATATCATACTGTACATGATGAAAGTACCCTTGTGAAAATGTCTTAAATCTAATGTCAAGTAAAGTAATACAGAAGCACAAATATTGCATTTTTAAAAATTCACCATACTTACTGCTAGAGACTAAACTGTCATAAACCCACCATTTTAAGCCACAGTATTCTGGGATGTGCCTTTTGGGGTTCTCACAAGTCTCTGTGCCTTGCATTTCCTTTATCTTCTAGTTGTTTTTGTGTTCATGCAACGGAATTATATTGAAGCATTAATTGTCTGTATCAACACTTCCTTGAGGAGTGTATTTAGACCCCACAAATTATTTAACCCTCTAAGGTACATAAGCCGCTGTGGTGGCAAAATGAAATAAAATTTAAATGCATAATATTCAAGTAACAACAATTGTACTCACAAATATTCACAGTAAAGCAGTACCTAACGTTAGTATTATTTCTCTACTTGTTTCACAGTCTTCTTTGCCTGATTTCAGTTGAAAATCTGTCCTTGATTGACAAGAATTGTTAGTAGCTCATTTGAAGGTTCCACTCGTAAAGTTGACAACAAGGTGACCAATTTGATGCTGCTTGAACAGTGTCACAGTGGACCATATCAACTTGTAGATTGACAAACAAACTTTCTACACAAACCTCAAGGGAAACATTGCATGAGTTACACCCCTGTGTTTAAACCATTGTAGCATGGCAAAGAAACATTTCAATTGGTAAAACTTGTATACCATTTTGTTCTTTATGACGTCGGCATTCCAAAAATCTAAACTGCAAGTCTGTATGACCTTTCATATGTTAGTTATCAATTGATGAATATCAATGGCCACTATAGTGGCTTATGCGAATACAGTACATGTGTTTTGGAGCATTTTATGCAGCTTTAAGTGTTAAAGTGCTTACGGCTACTGTAAGAGGTATTAGATACCCAGTACTGTAGATCAGATACCTGTAACTACATGATCGAGCATGACAACCATACCCCTTAATAATCTAGGAGGACTTATAACGATTGAGCATGGCAACCACACCTTGTCTAAACAATTGAGCACAGTGAACATGCCTCTTATATATAATCTACAGTTGTAGCTGCATGCACTTGTAGCAATCACACATGGTGCAGTAGCTTCATTAATAATGATTAAGCACAGTGACAACGCCACTTAATGATCTAGTTTCACTTGTAGTGATGATAGGTGAAACACAAGACATGGCTCTAATAAAACTGTCACTCCAACACTATCACCATGTACAATATTCTAATAGAATACAGGTGTAGTTGCCATGTATTAGACTGCTTCCCGATCCAATGACATAAAATGAAGAAAAAGTCATCCAGCTGTGCAAGACCACGTGTTTATATGCTATCACATATCAGCTATTTGCTATAACAAATAAATAGTATATTGAAATGAAGTAGGGATGCAAGTGATAAATAATGGTATTACAAAATACAGATAGCTCTATGGGCATTGAACAAATTACATGCCAATGTAGGGATTTTCCCACAGTGCTTTGTTGTAGTACCATTGTATGCATGTGTTATGTCACTACTTTGATCCCTGCTTTATTATTTTATATGTTATAAGCATACCTGGCTATGTTTGGAATCTACTTGACTGTTGGCCATTATAACAGGTTAAAAGGTCCAGCTTCTTTAGTCCCTCTCATGAATGGTGTGTAGAAAGAAAAAAATTAACTCTGTGTGTTTTGTTTTGGCAGTGCTAACAACAAACTGCGTATTCTAACTCTTTACATTTCACTTAAAGGAGGTAAGCAAGCAAGATTTTATTCCCAAAAGAAGTCTATCACTTGCAATATTGTTGTTGTGTAGGAGTAGATCAAGAAGATTATGCTCGCTTAATGCAGCATGCAGATATCCCGAATGAGGACAGGTATTATTAGCTTAATTCAGTATGCATATCTCTAACGTGGAGTTGTCTCGTACAACTACAGGAAAGCAGTTCGTAATCTTCAACATTTAGGAGCCCGGATTTTCAATGAGGTACACAAGAATTTGTGCAGTGTTGTCTCCTGATAGAGACATCGATGCAACATGTGATTTTCTCTAACTGGATATTGTAGGGTGGCAAACAGAAGCAAAAAGAGTTAAAATGGAAGAAACGTACAGCAGAGTATGTGGCATCAAGGTGGAACCCTAGACTGAAAGATATTGCAGAGGTACACAACTAGGAGTGCTTGTGTCTTACACCCCATTCATACTACCTTCTAACCTGGGTAGAGCATGGCACAGCTCAAAACAAATTGCAGTGTGAATCAATCGAGCCATGCCGAACCAGGTCCAGTACGGCACGACAAGGAGAGGTGGGCTGGCACGGGTTGGCCCGGGATAGGATACAGTGTGAACGCATTCTGAGCTGGCCAACTCAGGTTAACAATATAACTTGCTTCTGTTGGCCACATAGTGAGTATATTCTATGCTCTACAACTGCTCTTCAAAATGGCTAAGATGTACCGTAGGTCTGGTAGACTTTGTGACAGTTACGCTTGAATGACACGTTAATACTGAGGATTTCACCAGTGTTCGAATCTGCATGACGCTGTGCGTGAGAGCGTACCAGTTACCGTGATGGCAAAAGGCTGAGTGTGCAATTACGCTAACTGCTATGCACTCACACACGGTGTCACGCAGATTCGAATGCTGGTGAAAACCTCAGTATTCCTGGCACAAGGAGATTCCACTAGCTTGAACATGGCGGCTATAACATTGTACGACTTATTTCAGCTGGTTTTATACTTCCTCGCTACAATTCTAGTGCCTTTTATTAAGTGCCTAAATTTTATTCGAAAGCTTGTGCGCTTGTTTTAGCTAATTATTATTGAGCGCTCGCACTATCGAGCTTGCATCAGACGCAGTAGTGTGAACAAGGGCCAACCCGAGTTCAATAACCCAAGTTGAAAACACTTTGGCTAACCCGGGATAGTTTGAACGGGGTGTTAAGTTGTAGTATTTTATGCTAAGTACCACTACACATCCTTTGTTGCTGTAATACAGTACATCAATTAGTAGCATTGACGATCGGTGATTAAGTGTTTTCACATCTACAAGTTAGTGTATGTTTTATTAGGGTGATTATTTTATTAGAGGAATTGTATGTTTTGTTAAGAGTATTTCTTCACAGGGCTTAACTATCAGACATTTTATCATTGTCTTGGAGAGGGGTTAGGGGATACTGTAGAATAACAACTTGCTATTATACAAAATACCATACATTAGAATGGTTGTGGATTGTGATCACTACATAATGCTGTCCTTCTTAGTACGCCATATCTAATGGTTTGGATGATTCACTGTATCCCTACCTGAGGGGACGTAGCAAGAAGACCACCCCTGCCTCACAACCATCGCCATCCTGTAAGGAGACTATATTAGTTGTGTCTCTGTACTAAGAATAGTACCTATGAAGTCACTAATAAATTGTGTTTGATCTTGTCTTCCAGTATCTGGTCAAAGCAGTGGAGGAGGAGGAGCTTCAAGGTGAGTTTGCACGCTCTAGAATACTGAATAACAAATTATGTCCAGTAGTTACCTTACTTTTTGTTCTATGTAGTGTACGGTGGCAGTGGACTAAACCTTCTGGCTCTGTTGAAAAACCTACGGAGGTAATGTGTTTTGTAATTAGTACAATAGTAATTAATACTTTTGACAAGAGCTGAGTTTCACCAATAATCAGTACTGAATGGTAACTTAGCAATTGGTAATTAGGTAATTGCCTGTATTGGTAAGAGCACTACTAAGTGCCAATCTTTTGATGGAACAATACAGCTCGTACCTTTAATGAGTTGTTATTCTGAAGCAGTGATTTAGATATAGTGGTACACAATCGTTTTATCCACATAGAATAAATGAAACAGCTATATATAGCACTTTAGACTTTAAGAAAATCAGTTTCCAATTGCATTGTTGCACATTTTTTAAAGGAGCATGCTACTTATGGTATAAGATCAAAGTCATATCTGGATCCTGGGGGATGTAGGCCCCTCCTTTGACTTATAGGACAATATTACCACCAATACGGGCTAGGAATTATTCACACTGTATTGAAGTACAGAATGTCAATGTATTAATAAAAGACAACAGTTATATATGTACTGAACTGTGCACTGTGAAGAAATTGGAGGCATAATTGTGTTTCGTTTGAGATATTCTAATAGAGCAGTCACTACTCTAATAGAACATTAATTACAAATGGTAACAATACTGACTCATTTTTATATGCACTTAGTACTATTATCCATCAAATATATAGATTTTATCTCAGAAAAACTATAATCGCTCTTCAGATCCAGGAGTCCAATTATAAAAGTATTCTCAGAGTCCAGAGGAGGTTGGACACAATATAAGCGCTACTAAAAACTATTACCGTTAATTGCATATTTCCAATACCAAGATGAGGATTAAGTGATAAAGAAGGTATTAGCAACAGACACACCTGTTTTTTGTGATATACAACAGAATTCTTATTGAAACACTAGTGCTCAAGTTTCCTGTTCTCCAATCAATTCTCCGTGAGGCCAGGCTGGCGGCATCTGCTTTTTCTTTTTTTTTTTTTTTCAGTTTACTTGGAGGCAATTTCAGCATCCATATTACTTTCTTCAATGTTTATTCGGCTCAACTACAACCACGTCAAGTGTCCTTATAGCCTTATAGTTCTACCCATCAGTTTATCCATAGATAACTGACAAAACTTGCAACACACGTGATCCCTCAAGATTTCAACAACGATTTACGGGCTTGGAGTAGTGGGGTTGAATGGGGTAGATTGCCCTAAAATACTAAACTTGAGGTGCACTTTTGAATGGTGCTTGTTAAAATTTTGTTGAAGGCTTGGTTATACTTTCAATACAAATATATGCGCTCACGTATGCCGTGTCCAGCCTCCTCTGCTCAGAGTCTTAGAATGTAAGTGTCCTTCATTTATTAAGTTACAGTATACCAACCAAAGTTATGTGAAGTATAGCCTTTGTACCATGGAATTCTATTCTAATGAAATAAATGTTACCCTCCCCAAACCAACAGTGTCTCTACATCCACCTGTTGTCTCCATAATCCTTGTGTTATCACTTTGTGCACTAGCTATAGGTGTAGTTAGAATTTTTTTTAATGTTTTGTTGTCATTGTAGGCTCCTAGTGCTAAAACTGGTGAAAAAACATCCAAATTTATTTTCTTCATCATTGGAGGGATGTCCTATTCAGAGATGAGAGCAATCTATGAGGTAAATACTGATATTGTTAATACTTGATGTAGTTTATTCTTAATTATAGGTTGCTAAGGCTAACCCCAGCTCTGAACTTATCATAGGTAATTTGTGTGTGTGTGTGTGTGTGTGCTTCCTGCTGGGTACTGATCCTACAGATTTACCTGTACCAACTTTTAGCACATGGTAGTGCACAGGTTGCCCATTGTTCTTCTGGGTAGGCATGTCCATTTGCACAGCAGCAGGCTGTGTGTATCCATGTGTATGTATCTCCATTGTGTGTGTTTACTTTCCCCAGGTTCTACTCATTTGCTAACTCCAGAGATTTTCTTGTCACAACTGAAGCAAATGAAAGCACCAACTGGTGGCTCCCTGTAAAATAATACAGTCTTTGAACTTAGAATAACGTTTTGTGTTTGCTGTCAAGATGCTGGCTCCAATGTGTAATGCAAGAATATTAGAATGAATAATGTGTGTTGTCATTTCCTACTAGTTATGTTGGTATACTGGCCTCTTGTATAGAATCATCAGAACTTGTAAAGAGAAGACCCATAAAGTACTAGTGTCATACTAACAGACTGGTCAATTTGCAGATTGGACTACAAAAAGACTATCCCTTTATGATCACCTGGTTTATTAGATAATATTTGATTTGTATAATCCCTTTCCGATTAGTCTTAGCAGTAGTGCTGCCAGAGTCGCCATGCAAAAGGAAATCTTGCAATACTGCTTCAGTTTTTGTGTAGCATTTATAAAGGAAGCAAGTCAAAGAACTACATTGTACATGTATGCTTACACTTAGCAGTCTATAAGGACTTGGTGCACAATGGTATGTCATGAGACCAAGAAAATGTATGCAACATACCAGTGTGTTATAACAGGTGCAATTTTCATGAACTCCATGTTCCACTATATATCCAAATGAAATGATCTTTACAGTGGAGTGTTGTCCACCATGTATGGCAGTCCACATAACCAAAATTGCCCCAGCCGTTGCTGAGATGCAAGCACAAACATTGTGTTTTTTTAAATTCTTCCTTTTCTGTAACATGATTTGCTCTGTGTTATTATTCTTGGTCACCAGCTTTACCAACCATAGGAATGCAAGGGTCATCCAAGTTTTAGCTCACTTGTACATAATGATGACTTGGACTCCCTTCACTATAGACACACCACTGCTCCAATACCCACATTTCTGCAGTGGTCATATAGCTACCATGATCGAGAAGATAGTTAGTCTGGCTGCCTCATGCAGTAAAGCTGGTGACAGCACTGCTCAATTTTAAATGTGAAGCTGATTGTTAGCTTCAAAGGTAGCCACCCACTCCCTTTTCACAGTAGTGCAAGTCCTGTATATTATAGTTCTGTGGCATATAGATTATACACAGTAAAATATACATTGTATGCAAAGGCAGTGTGTAAATGAAGGTTGTGAATTGCTTTATCTAGCTTTTTGACTGATCATTCAGGTACACTAATAATCCATCTTTGTTACTATGAAAAAATTAATGTTTTGCTGAAGAGTTGATGTCAAATCCAGAATTTATAAATAAAAATTAATGTCAACCCAATAGAAATCATAAAAATATTCTATGTTAACTATATTCTGAATACCAGTTGGTCTGTAGATGGTGATAGCTAGATTACACTAGCTTTCATTCTGTCCATTACACATCTTTACATACAGAGATCAGTACATGAAGCATATCTGCGTTTAATCCAGTTATTCCAACTTTAGGAGGCAAGCTGTAAACAGTTCCTCATGTGTTAATCAATTATAGCCATTGTTATGCTATGCACAAGGTTGCAGAGAAAAGAGCATAAGATGCATTAAAGGTACAAGCCCATGCATAGCTTTAGTTGTGTTTTTATCTGAAATCACTTATTCTCCAGTCAGCGGAAAATTCTATTCAATAAATAAATTCATAGAAATTAAAATATTTGGACTACAATATCTTATACCGTCAAAGTTCTCCTGAAAAGAATTTCTGGTCAATAAATTGTTAGTTTGAAAACACAATTAAGTCTTCCTATTGCTTACCATGAATTAAATAGTACTCAATACCACTGCACTTAATGGCAATTGCTATATATTTTATTATCAGATTTTAAAGGGAGTTTCCAACTATACAGTATAGCTAGATCAAATATGCATTAGGCAAATTCCTTGAATATTGTCTTGAAATTACAAAACTACTGAATATGATGTGTAAATTAGATTATTACAATTATAGTCAATTAATTACTATACAGAGGTGCTTAATGTGCTTGAAACTGCTGCATGAAGAAGCAATTTTGGATGATTTTGCAACAATTTACGAGAATTGGTCACTCTTTACATTGTATAATATCTACGTAGGGTCTACAAGGAAAAATCAATAGCTTTTGGAAACTATTGTCATGTGTAATCTAATTAAGATAATAATAATCACTTCCTTCATAGTCTGTATCCCTACCTGAGGGGACGTAGCAATAGCCTCCCAACCATCACCATCCTGTATAAGGAGACTATATTAG
This sequence comes from Dysidea avara, assembly GCF_963678975.1. Taxonomy (NCBI): domain Eukaryota; kingdom Metazoa; phylum Porifera; class Demospongiae; order Dictyoceratida; family Dysideidae; genus Dysidea; species Dysidea avara. The sequence continues at coordinate 15,494,477 of NC_089280.1, read as the reverse complement.
TTGTGTCTTTATGCTAAGAGTAGTTCTTTTATCAATATCATATTAAACACTGAGGGAATTTTGTGCATGTGTCACATTTGTCTCTGTTTGATCTTGTTTTGTAGTGTCTGGTTCAAGATGAGTATTTGAAAACTCTTGAAAAACTGTATAACAGAAAAAAGTTCAGTAGTTGACTTGAGTTTTGTTGGTATAGTGTACGACACCTTCTGGCTCTCTTGGTAAACCAACAAAGGTATATTTGCCAACAATATATACAAGAACTGTAGTGCTCCACCATTGATAATTGGATCGGTATTGATTCAGCTGGTATGTATTTCCTGTTTCAGCAGTTACTGATATTGGTTATTGAGATACTATATGATACCACTTGTGCTCATCACCATAAGTGCTATGCTAGTAGCATTTGTAGCATAATAGGCTGCTCAGTTTTTGTACTGAAACTGATTATTGCTCTGGTATGCCCATGCAAACTTGATTAAATGTTTCTCATCCCTGCTATCATTCTCAATCTCACCATCTCAAACTTGCTAGCTGTTATGAATCACGTGTGCATGTATTTTGATACTAAGTAGATTTGACTCTTATTGTTTTATAGCACAGAAAGTCTCTTGCTGACAACAAAGCAATTACCTTTTTATATAGATAGCTCACAGCTGTATGGTGCAGTCAAGTGATTTGAAGCATTTCTTTCAATAATGAAAATGCCCACATGTGAATTGTAAAATTTAATAAGAAACAAGTAATCAAGTTTCTTGGTGTAAGTGAAACTATTCATTTCCTTTCTTTAGTAGCATAACTGCATAAGGATGTGCTTAATTGTGTGACATCTATATACATGCCTGTCAGCACTAAAATTGGAAACATATAGGGCTATCAATATTTGTGCTTGTGAATTATGTTTGATGTTAAATTTGACACTAGATACACTACCACTCTTCTGTGAAGACATTCTTCATCATGTAACACAATATGTCTTTGATGATTTTTGATGGCGGGATGACATTGTTTTGGGATCCCTACCATATGATACAGATGTGAAAGTTACAATCAGAAAATAATAATTCTTTGTCCATACTGTCTGCAGATTAATTTACTGTCAAGTTCTGACTGCAACTTAATGGCTCCAGACGTCGCATAGATCAAGTAGCGCTAGTATCGTGTGCAAGTATCTTCCTAGTGGCATACTCCTAGATTCATCATGCATACATGTCAAGTAAGTTTCATACTTGCACTTTCAATGTATGCTTACAATAATATGCAAAAGTTAAACTAGCTGGTCCGGTTAGCTCCAAGTTCACCAAACTTTTGAGTATGATAAGATATAGATGCTTGTAATTTCTTCTTCACAAGATAAACAAGATTATATAGTCATGCACATGTATTCCATTGATTCCTGCAAGGTGTAAAACCCCAGTCAGTGATATCAATACAAATTAAGTCACACTGTGCAGTCCCATGTAACTAAAATGTTCATGTGTACGCACAGCTTGAAAGGTAGAGCTGCATGATTACTTTTCAATCTAACAAAACATTACAATCTAATTACAATGGAGGTATCAAACCCCTGAAAGCTTGGAATTGTCAACAAGCACAGATCTCTGTTTGGACTCAGTTCTATAAACCAGGCATTGCAATTGCTCTGGATCTAAACCAAAACAGCCAAGCTGTAAAAAAAAGAGTGTGCCGGTGGCCCTCAATAAAAAGCCAGAATGAAAAAAGATGTGAAATCAAAGGTGGCGGCCAAGAAATGGCTGTGATGGTAGGTTAATGGCAAAAATTTTAATTACGACAATTCAGGTGAATTTGCATTACCTCCTCCACTAGGATTTGGCACCAAATTCACCTGAATTGTCGTAATTAAAATTTTTGCCAATAACCTAACATCACAGCCATTTCTTGGCCACCACTTTTGATTTCTCATCTTTTTTCATTCTGGCTTTTTTGAGGGCCGCACTCTTTTTTTACAGTTTGGCTGTTTTGGTTTAGATAGCGTAAGTGACCTATTATCAAACGGTACCTATTATCGAACATAAAAATCACGTAACGTATTCGGAAGTTTACAATTTTATTCCGCATACTCATAAGGTGTATATATGGAGAATTCCAATAGTGTACCAACACGTATTTCAACAGGGTGATTTGTTTGTAGTTGATCCCTATACTGAGGGTAACTTGTATCTAGGTGATATCTCTACAGGTTTGTAGCTGAACTCTCTACATGGTAGTTTCTTTGTTTTCAATTTCTTTAAGGGGGGGGCATTTAGGGCCCATCCTGGATCCGCCATTTGTCCCTATACCTCGGCTGTCCTCGTCCCGGTTTTACTCCTGTTGGCCGTCCCCGTCCCCGTTTTACCCTTATTTTCCCCGTCCCGGTTTTACCCCTATTGTCCCCGTCCCCGTCCCTGTCCCCGTCCCGGTTTTACCCCATCCCCTACAAGGTGACTTCTTCTATAGTTGAACTCTCTACAGGGTGATCTTTTCGTAGCTGAACCCTCTACAGGACTTGCTTGTAGCTGAATTATCTATAAGATTAACTGTTTGTAGCTGAACTCCCTACAGAATAACTTGCAATGTAATATAATTCTATAATGAATTAAGTTATAAACGTAGCTGAATGCTCTATTAGGGTGACTGTTCTATTAGAGTATCTCGATCTCGCATTTGCTACACGTAGTTGGCTTTTGAATCATAACTCAGTGGTTTGTAATCCAATTCTTCTGTACTACTGCAAGTACTTTCTATGATGATTATTCCAGCTACACACCGATTTTCAGCTCATTACTCTAAGCGGTTTGCCTGGTAGGCATGAAGACTAATAGTTTTATTATTCATAAAAATCGATCGCGTAATTGTGACACAGACTGGATTTTGTGTCATATCTCGATGGCCTCTATCTGGATTCCTTTCAAACCACAAAAAAAGCATTCCTACGATAGTTACTCCATCTACATAGTAATTTTCAGCTCATTCCTTCAAGGGGTTTACCCTGTTGGCGTGACAGACCTTCGACCTTATTTTACGCGAATAATCGCTCATAACTCCGTGAATGTTCATCGGATTCCTACCAAACGTGTTACTGAGATCCGCTGTAATGCGCCCTTTAAGTGTGCCAATTTTCAGCTCGATTGGAGTACGAATTTGTGTTCTATGACGGATTTTGCAAAGTGTGCGAAAAGTAGAAGAAAAAACCCAAACTTTTGATCGTTCGTATCTCGGAAATGGCTGGGGTGATTTTCTTCAAATATTCTATGTAGGCTCCCCTACCGCGCGGGTACTTGTGGAGCAAATTTGGTTTCAATCGGATAAGGGATCACGGAGCTACAAAGGTGTGAAAACTGATCACGTTTACTTTCTTCCTGTAATATACTCACGGTGTGGCGCGCTGGCTTCTTGGGCCGCACGACACAATACCCTGATGTAGGCAAAGGGGACTAGTCTAACTAGTAAACAATAACCAATACGAAAGCATATATACTCTTTAAGCCATTGTATTAATCCAATGATATATATCCGGCACCAATAGATGGGATATGTACCTTATCCATTGAGTCCAAATAGAGATCTATGTGTGACAATTTCACTGGCTTTTAATGGGTTTAACATGCTGCATCATATAGTTGTAGAAAGGTTTATATACTGACTTGTAGGCGCATGGTGATAGGCATCGTGACCTGGAGGGTGGTGTGTTCTTATGATGACTTGCACAACCCGGCACACTGAATGCATTTATACAAAGTGAGTAGATCAGTGTTGTTTACCTATGGCATGAAAATGCAGTGGCTTATTTAGGGGGTTTCCTGGGGTTCAGGAAACCCCTTCTGAAATTTTAACTTGTAGGCTGGCAGCAGGAACACCAAACTATCATAGTTTACCAGCACAAACACACAGAACAAATGGGAACAGTGCAGGGCAGTATATGGCTACAGTGTAATAGGAAACTTACATTGATTTCTAAGGGACAAGGGTATGTATTGAAAATCTTCATAAAGATTGACATACTCTAATAGAGATGCATTCTAATAGAGCAGTCAAAAGCACTCTAATAGAACATTCATAACGGAATACAATTTTAAAATAGTATTAACTAATATAAATGTCAGACGTAATTTGAAATTTAAAGTGACACACTCGGAGTTTTCTTTCATAACTTTAGTTCAGAGAAACATAAAGCCACCAAATGTGGAACAGGTGTTCTGTACACATTGTGTTCATATTATGTCAATTTTTACACAAACATTCTAATTCTCTCTACTGTTACAGCACCAAGTATATGCTTTATTAGAAAATTATGTTTTAAATTTTTTTGAAAGTTTGGGTGTGTCTGCCAACTATTTACTAAACTTCAAACTACCTATAGTTGAAACAAAAATTTCCACTGTAAAACATTTGCAAATTTATCCTTAGAAAACATGATATAGCAGCGTTTTTGAAAGTATGGACTGTAAAAAATCTGGCAAACCATGATAAGTATGGCGCTGAAATTTATACTATAAACAGTGTACACATATTGTAAAATTTCCACTGTAACAGAATTTACAGTTAACAGGACTAAACTAAAAACTAGACTATAAATTACAGCCCACGCAATTATAGTATCGTAGAGCCGTTCCATATTTGAAACAAGCAAAAGTGTTTTTTATGCCTTATCTTATGAGTACATCATAATTCTTCAAAATTTGCCCTAAATTTTGAAGTTTTGGAAGTTTATGATGTCTTGCACTATAGCTGAAAAATTTTCATTTCAATTGGAGAATGTGGATATTTTATTTGGATGACTATTGTTAACGCCTGACCAGCCATAAACCACAACAGCTAATTGTCATATTTCCCTAAAGGAAACCAATTGAAAATATCCTAGCGTAAAATCATAAATCTAGTAAATTTTGAAGCATTTTTAATGCACATAGTCTGTCAGAAGCAGGGGCCCAGACCCCTGCATCCATAACTCACTACCAAATATGGAAACTACCTTGAGGATACGCCCCTGAAAATGTGTAGTCTATAGAGTGGTAACACCTGACATCACAGTAGTTCATCACAGTAGTTACATCAACACTTCTGTGGCACAGAAAAATATATCTGTGTATATGCTATTGGGGCATGAGTTTACTTAATTGATTTTCTAAACCCTACCACATTGTCAGGAGCAAGGAAGAGAGTAGATATTTAAGCAGTGCAAGTTAATTTGATCTGTGATGGGTGAGTTACTGTCAGCAAAAAACTTCATGCACACAACAATTTTGACACTGTGATAAGTGCAATAGAAGAGTCCCACAATGCTTGTATTGACAAATAGACATGCATACAGCAGTTCATTATTGTTCATTCTTTCTTACTGAAGTGTTGTTTTGTGACAATTGTTTTCTTGAGTTTTAAGCCCAAAACAGCCATTTTAACCTGCTAGGGTCAAAACCAACCCGATGCAAAAATAATGTTTGTCATGCATCATCTTTCCAATTTCTGTTCCATGTTCGTAAATTTCAAGCAGAATAAATCACCAGAAGTCAAGTTGTAGTCTCCCAAAGGAACCCCACCAGTAAATTTTCCCCACTTCTTGTCCCTCCCTCTTCCCCCAGCAGACGCTGCTGGCTCTCCCTTGTCAAAGATAAATAAGGGGTGAGTTAAAATGTTGAATGGTTGTTACTAATTTAATGTACCATATGAAGCAAAAGTACATTATTAATTTACTAGATTAATATGTCCTGACAAGCTACCTTTTCAAGTCTGTTTTGTCCTCAGCTCATAGTGGTTGAGATTTATTTATTATTATTTTTCAATACTGTGAAACTGCAATAATGAAGATTGTATACAGGCTAATGATGAAGTCCATAGTATAGTTTTGTAGTGCTATAACTTAAAAGAATTCTACTAAAGTAGCTACATTCACATGGAGTTCCATAACCAATGTTGATGATGATATCAGGAAGGAATACTTGTAGGTATTTGTATTACAGAATATTTCAGTCTGGTGGGAACATGTGGCTAGATCTATGTAGTTTACAGTTGATATTAATAGAGCTGCTAAGCAAAAAAATTGATGAAATCATTCACTTCGTGATAAAAGCACCAAAAATCTGTGGGAAGTTGAGTAAGGTATACTGAATCATTTGAGATACAGTGCCACGTCAAAATCATTGCCCCCCTAGGGCATGTTTGGAAACTTTTAAGCTAGGTTATAAGCCCATTTCTAGCTGGTCAGAAAACCATATAAATATATTCAAAATCTTTAAATAACATGAATGTATTTCAAATTTACAGGTGCAATCAGAAAATCTCTCAAAATGTGGTAAAATAAACTTTTTAAATACTTCTAATGGAACCAATATTTCCGAGTTAAAAAAATACAGGCACAATCCAATAGAATTAATAATGCATTGCACATCTATGGCTTCATATACCATGACCCTCCATGCTTCTTAATGTGGCAAAGCTAATGACCTGGATGGACATTGGATATGACCATCCCTTGCTCATCTATCCAGATGCAAAGTTGCAGTATAGTTACTATTGAACACTTTTATGGCTTCCCAAGTACATTTTCTATTGATTTTACTTGTCAGGTTCTTTGAGCATAATATGATTGGTAATTGTAATGGCACCATATCTAGGCAAATGTTGGACCAAGTTTGGCGCTTTTATCAAAAAGTGAATGATTTTTTCACTTAGCTGCTCTACTATAATGAGATGTTTCAGAGTGAATTCTCCTGTTTTAAGATGATACAGAACATGATTAAACAAAATTGTTCCCTACAGTAGGGGACTTTAAAAAGTTTACATTTGGTTCAAAAAGAACTATTGTAATACTATTAGTAATTACCATTGGTTTTTACGATTGCCTTAGTAATTACAATAGTAATTACGATTGCTTGTATTGTGTTGTATGTTGTACAGGTATTGTTTTGTTAATTGACTGCTACATGACAGCTACTAAGTTACAAATTTCACTGCCCTTGCTGTTATCAAGCTTGTTGCCAGCTGGTAGTTACACATTTAATTTGTTCTTGCCCCTCTGTGTGTGGTTGTGCATGTAACTGGCAACTAGACTTGTTTTGTTTTAAACATGTAAACATATGTAAACATGATAGTAATTACGATATGTTTGGTTTTTACCATTACAAAGGTCATCGTAAACTATTATTACATTACAATGGTCTTTACAAAACCAAATGTAAACTTTTTAAAGTCACCTACTGTATGTGATTCCCATTGTAATTCATTTAACATTTCATAACACTGGAATCATATGTATACGGACGGTAGGCTCTTTCTATCAACAAAAGCTTGGCTTTGCAAGTAATAGATTGAATGTGTTTATACCATACATAAGTCACTCTGGATCATGAAACCCATAATGTTTGACAGTAGATAAGGCATGGCTGTCTGTATGGCGAGGTTATATTTTCATCTTTAATAGGGTGTGAAACACTCATAGCAAAATAATTTAGATACATTTAATTTCATCAGCCACTATAATTATATTTTCCATAATGTTTCTGACAGACTGTAGGATAACTTAAGGAGCCTCCAAGCTGTAGAAGTGGTATAAGGTGAAGTGCATACTACTGTCCAGGCAATGATATCTGCTGCCAGTGTGTGAAGTATTGTATGCTCTAAATTGAATTGTTTAAAATATTTATGAGCTTCATTTATGGCCACTCAAATTAATAATTAATATGTTTTATGAAAATCAGTTTCAGGTGCAGGCAGGGTAGATTTAGCAACAATTAGATGAGTTACTGACCGTTCTGTTAGAGTATATCGATCCACACTATGTAGCATGACAATTTTCTGCAGATTTTTACTAGTAAAATGCTAATCATGACACTGAATTAGCATATTTGCTGTAGCCCAATATGTGTTTCTAAAATCTAGCTGCCATTTGCTATGCATTTATGAAATTTCACATTCTCAGAAAAGATAAGGGCAGTGGACCAGAAATATTACTGAAGTGATCTATCCATGAATTTTCATTGCACAAGTGACCTGTATCTTGAAAATCTGTTACTTTACCTCTTAGGTACCATCTGATGCTTTGAAATCTCCATGCAAAAACAACTTGGCTGTACAAAAAAGGCGCATCCATGAAAGTAACTGGTGACTATAAGAGCTGATATCTGGTACAGCGAATGATGAATGGTAATCCAACTATTTTTTACAAGTCCTTCATTTATCATTGACTTGTCTTGCTGCAGTCCTCTAATTAATTCACTCTTAAAACTAATTGGCTAGTAATTTGGCCACTTTTTTCTCTACACTCACTATTGAAAAAGGGGACCATATTACTAGCCAATTAGAGTTAAAATGAATCAATTAGGAACTGCAGAAGTCAGTGATAAAGCTAGTAAGATTGTAAAACATAGTTGGCTTCACTCTTGACCACATCAGATATCAGCACTTACAACAGTCACCTGCAGTTACTTTTTACTTTCATGGATGCACCCTTCTTGTACAGCCAAGCTGCTTTTGCATGAGATAATATTATGCCATTACCTGAGAACTTTCAACTTTTCCAGAAAAAAGCATTACAACACATGCAGTCAGTTCAACAAGAGACCAACTATTTCAACACCTTCACACATGCATACATGGACAGGAAAAAAACAAATACCTATTGCTTTATATAAGAAAGTTATGTATATCTATATCTTCTGTAAAGTCTCTTTGATGAGGACATCCAGCAATCATGTGCAAACAATTTAGACCCAACTCCTTTCTTTTTTTGTTTATGTCTAATATTGCATTTCTTTTCATACGAAGCAAATCACTATCATGTAGAGATAAAGTCAGCCTTGTTAAAGTGTTGTTATGATACATTGCATCTACCAAAGCTAAATTAAAGGCAAATGTGGTATAACTGAAACAAAAACAAACCTTCAGTGAGAGGAGACTTGTATTCACTAACATGGCCTCTACAATCCTTATTTCTCCTTCACTAAGCCTTGGTTGTTCGAAACTTTTGTATACACGATCACTGACTGTATATGATGCAAATTTTCCATTGTTGCTGTTGAAAGAAATTACCAAACTTTGTAGTGTTTTGTTCATTTGTATGATTTCAGCAAACACCTTTGCTCCCTCATCAGTGATATTGTTCATTGATATGTCAAACTCTAACAGTGTTGGATTGGTTTTGAGGTTGTTACCAATAGCTGTTACTCCTTCATCAGTTATTTTGTTGTCTGAAATATCCAGTTTCAGTAAAACAGTATTGAAGTCCAATGCAATAGCAATAGCTTTTGCACCCTTATTTGCAATATGGTTACTAGACATGTGGAGTTCTGTCAATGTTTTATTTGTCTTTAATCCTTCTATGATAGTCTTTGTTCCTTCACATGTAATATTGTTGGCAGATATATCAAGGTGTAACAGTGATTTGTTTACTTTGAGGAATTCCCTAATGGTTATCGCTGAAGTGGACAAATGGTTGTTTAATACACTCAGAACCTGTATACTTGTATTTGAATGCATAGATTTAAATATTGCTACTGCTCCCTTACAAATAATATTACAACTCGATATATTAAGCTCCACCAATGTGCAGTGTACAGTGAGACACTCACTAATATCTACAGCTCCATCATATGATAAGTTATTATTTGAAATATCAAGTTTTCTTAACGTTGTATTTCTCCGTAATGCCATTCACATGCCCATTGCACCTTTAACATTGATACTGTTATGCGATATGTTAAGTTCTTCTAAAAGAGTACTACATTTAATGCATTCACTTATAGCAATTGCCCCATCATCAGCTATATCATTATCTGATATATTAAGTTTATTTACACTTTTGTTTATTTGTAAGGCAATTGCAATCTGCTCTGCTCCTTTACTAGTAATACGATTGTTAGCCAAATTTATCTTTAGTAGACTGGTACTTTCCTTGAGACATTTACTGATAGCTGCAGCTCCATGTGTACTTAGTCCAATGAATGAAATACCAAGTGTTTGCACTGTAGTACTATGGAGAAGAAAGTCTGATACCAGCTGTGCTCCAATATCACCAATACCATGTTCATCCCAAATACATGACTTTGCTGATGTATCAAGAACAAGTCTATATGGATAACTTTCCCATGACAATTTCACCACTTTAAGTGCGTTGTTATACTTGAAAGACCTACTGATCTTAAGCACTTCATTGTCAGGTATTTTGTTAAATGAAACATCTAGTATCTGCAGTGTCTTGTTTAGACAAATGGTATCATCAATCTTTAAACATCTTGTACGTTTGTTTGTCAATGTCTGCACCATCCTAAACTCTAATAGTGTATTATTTTTCATAAGGTATTCATTAACGGCTATCACCCCTTGGTCAGAAATATCATTATATGAAATATCAAGATACTGAAGTTGCTTATCTCCTTGCAGAGCCTCTGCAATTTTCCGTATGCCTTTACAATTAATGTTGTTGTGCGATATATTTAACATCAACAAAGAATAGCATTCCCTTATAATCTGGCTGATAGCTATTGCACCAGTACAAGATATTTTATTGTGAGAAAGGTTAAGTTCCTTTAGTACACAAGAGGTCTTGTGTTTGGCACCCTGCACTTCAAAAGAGTTCATTATCATTGCACTTTCTTCTTCTACATAACCTTTGTGGCACTCTTTTTTGAATTCTGTAACAGTACACTTGCTTTTATCCACAAATTCAAGAGTGCATTGGATAACTGAATTGCCCCTACATCACATATATAATTATTACTAAGATCTAATGATTGCAAGTTACGATATATTCTGCTAAGATTTCCATTAATATGTCCATCCCAGAATAAAGATATATTATTATGTGCCAAACAGATGTGTTGTAAAGAAACAAATTTATTCTTGAAGTTAACAAAACACTGCCACATTTTCATTTCACTGTCATCAATTGTGGCAGAGGTAATTTTAAGTGATTTCCACTGCATGGGATAATTCACCAAAAAAAATATCAATGACATAAAACCATGTGGTGATCCAAAAGAATAGCAAAATTCTAAATTACCATCGCTAGGAATAGTGGTAGGCGTTACATAAATGTTTTTGTAAGTTTCCCAAAAACACTACAGATACATTAATCTGTTCAAAATAGTAGCTTGAAAATCGATGAAATGAAGTTTAAAGCTTGATCGTTGTCCCATTATTCCAGCATACATAATCCAGTAGTACCTTTGCTTGGAATCTAAACTTTCTTTCATTACTATAACTTGTTCCTCATTGTCAAGTGTAGATATATGAAGTGCAGCTAAGAATGACTGCATCACATCAGGAATAAAGCAGTAAGATATCTCTATTTTTGGGAGATAATGCTTTGAAACATGTAACAAACCAAATCCATCACTGGCTCCAGGCAAACTGTCAATTTCAGGACACACTTCTTGAACTTCATTAACCGTATACTTGAGAAATTTTCTTATCTTTTTACCTTCAACAACTGGTGCATGTTCAAATGGCATCGGGCGCAATGTACTTTTCTATAACCCTTTAAATGCTAAATGAGCTAAGTGATACACAAAAGCCTTGGCAGACTTGGGTAAATTGACTAGTTTGTGCATTTCACTAAAAGGTGACTTCCCTTGATTTGCATACTCTTGGCACACGGTATACACAATTAACAACTCGGCTATTTCTGTAAGTGTTTTTGGTAAGTTTTTCAGTTTCACTATGCATAAAAGAATGGATAAGTAAAATGGTGAATAAGTAAGGACACTGATGATAGGATACTGAGTTAAGCACTTTTCTAGTTCAGCTCTTTTTTCTGGTACTTCCTTAAGTGCTTCTGAAATGTACTGAGATTGTTCTGTACTTGTCAGGCCAAGAATTTCATATCTCTGGTCAACTATGTAATCTATCGATACTGAGGCAATGCTTGGTCGTGAAAGAACCACTATCATACACTTAGGCAAACGTTCACCATGGATTATTTTATCAACAAACAACCTCAACTGACTATCAATAGGGCATTCATTATATCCATCTATCACAAGAACTATAGTAGACCCTTTTGATTCCTTAAGTCTTCTAGCTGTAATTTCAACATCACTATCATTGACAACATCATATTTAGTGTTTAAATAATAAAACAATTCACTAACAGATGAAGTAGAATGTAAATCATTATCAAGTGAAACAAGTATGCCCTCCAATATTTCACCACTAGCCCAGTAATAAGCAATTTCTTTGGATAGTACACTTTTACCAATTCCAGGTATTCCCTCTATTAGAACAGACTTTGGACAACAATGAAATATTTCTTGAATGCTTTTAGCTCTACCACTCATTGCTACTTTATCTATAGCAAATGAGCCTCTCCTGTGGTGACTACGTATATCACTTAGCTTACTGTATGTAAGCTCACTATCACGTTTAATCAGTGTAAATTTAACAGGTACCTTGAGAGATGATGAGGTAACCAGTCTTTTTTTTTGAGGTTTAAACCTGGTCACCTTGTACACATCACGTAGGAAGTCAGTCATGAAGACAAGTGCATTCGATGTCACTACAAAGTCAACAAGTGCAAATTTTAGTTATCAAGCATTATAGTAGTACTGTTTAGTAGGGGTCCCCCTAAAAAAAATGGTGCTTGCCAAATTTCTGCCTTTAAAAAATATCATACATCATGAAAATCACCTTTACAGACTAATGCTAGCACATCTAACATCAAATCCACCATTAAAAAAGTGTTTACAGAAGGCTGAATACCGATTTTTTTAAAAATCACCAAAACCTAATTTTCGGTCAGCTGGCTTGCTTGCCTGACCACAGTCGCAAGGGAGGCCAAACAGAACAGTGCATGGTCACCATTTCTGCCACAATAACAAATCATGTGTGACATGTGCTTTTCTGGTTCCGACAAGTGTCTACTTTCTATGCTTTGCTTTTCCTTTTATATTCAATCACATGGTTATCTTCTTTATGCATGGAAATCATACCGAAGCATTAAAATTTAGTATTGATACTTTTCTTTAGAGGAGCATAGTTAGACACCACAAAACTATTTGGATTGCTAATGGGTCATTCCATGCCAAATCACCAAGAAATTGTAGGGTCACCTCTTGGATTTCGACGAAACTTGGTGTGTTTGTAGTACCTATGGTACTCATCACCCATACCAATTTTTAGCCTCGTACACCACATAGTTTCTGATTTATGACCACAAATATTTTGAACACTTCATGAAAAATTGGTCTGTCTTGAGTTACAAAATCAACTGTAGCTCACCACTGTGGTAATATTTTAAAATAAAATTTTCAGCGATTAAAGACTGTTCATTGATCTTTCAAGTAATCCATAAACTATGGGATATGAATTTAATTAAGGTTTAAAAAGGCTCCATTAAAAACTTTAATCCTTAATGTTTCAAAAAGTGCTGCTTCAAATTCTTTCAATTTTTTAGCAAATAATAATTAGGTTATGGTCTATTGTTGGTAAAATTTTTGTGGTGGGCCCATAATGGGTTCAAGAGATATAATTAAATATGTTGTGGTATGTAGTGGAATTTTGTAGTCTATTATTGCTATATGGGATTGTACACCTCTAATAACCACATGATGCCAACTTTGTCTTACATAATGAAGGTGTCCAAGTACAGTGCAACCTGTATTAGTGACCACCTGTATTGAAAGATCACCTTTGTGCTGCAATTTATTTAGTTGGATTTACTGTATGGGTAATTCCATATCGGTTCACCACAGTTTTGCACATGACCCCCTCAGAATTGGACGGAATTGGTGTGTGGGTATCCTAAATGGTCATATGTATCCCTTCACCCATTGCTTGTATGGCTTCCCAGAAATGGCTTATTTAGTATTCTTTTTTGCTGTACTTGTGATCATTCAAAGCATCATAACTTGGGTGTTTTTAAAATGAATTGCACCACTTTAAAGCTCATCTTTCATTTGGTATATTTAATAGCTTAATTTGATGAAGTTAATAATTAACCATGTCTCCTAATCTTTGACCTTTGCTCTACCAAAAAGTGCTGATTAGAATTTTTGTGGATACTTGTCAGACATTCAACTATCAGTTGCAAAAGTTTCAACGTGGGGTCTCTATGGGATTATGAGATAGGTAGCTAGCGGTGTTTGTGGTATTATAGTAGATATCCCATGCAATATTGCCTACCTTGAAGCCCATTCTGCTGATTTAGGTTTGTAGACACATAGGACTCCTTGATTCAACTGCAAGTTAAATGTATGCATATATAAACAGATTGTGACAAAGGCATGCCGGTAATACAAGTTTGTTACTGTGGTGACAGTGTGATGCTGTTTTATAGCAAAGTTATTTCTTTTTTTGTCAGAGTTCACGCAACCACTTTTTGTCCTTGGATCTACGAGAGTTAGAATGTCATCCATTGGTATAGTGTGGATATTCTGGGGGTCTGGGTACTTGAACGAGTTTGATGGACCGTGTGGATACAGAAATTTCAGCACTTCCTTAGTGTCACTGCAAACTTGAAGCACACAAGCTAACCACCAATTCTCTTCATGTAAACAAGTGACAAATCCAGCAATTGATTCTGGTGAAGCTTCATTCTTTGCTAGAGCAACTTTCTCTTTCCTGAAAACATCAGATTATGAGTAAAATTTATTTCCACTCTGCTATCTGAGATTGGCACAAAAGAGCGCAGTTTTCTCGTACCATGGATTGTACGTGAGAGTTGAAAGCAACATCCCTGTTGTCTCAAATAATCTTCATTGTTACAATACCCAAAGTACGCAGCAGGTATGTTGCTACATGCTCAATTGAACAACTGACGTGGTGTCATTAGCTGGTCATTGTACTGCCTTTGCAAGCTATAGAAGCTGGCTGCATTTGAAAACTATACAACTAAATAAATTGCAACACAAAGGTGGTCTTTCAATACAGGTGGTCTTTCAATACAGGTGGTCTTTCAATACAGGTTGCACTGTACTTGGACACCTTCATTGTGTAAGACAAAGTTGGCATCACCTTATCAGGAGTGGTAATTGGAGGTGTACACTCCCACATAGCAATAATAGACTACAAAATTCCACTACATACCACAACATATTTAATTATATCTCTTGTACCCATTGTGGCCCCACCACAAAAAAATTTACCAACAATAGACCATAACCTAATTATTATTTACTAAAAAATTCAAAGAATTTGAAGCAGCACTTTTTGAAATATTAAGGATTAAAGTTTTTAATGGAGCCTTTTTGAACCTTAATTAAATTCGTATCCCATAGTTTATGGATTACTTGAAAGATCAATGAACAGTCTTTAATCGCTGAAAATTTTATTTTAAAATATTATCACAGTGGTGAGCTACAGTTGATTTTGTAACTCAAGACGGACCAATTTTTCATGAAATGTTCAAAATATTTGTGGTCATAAATCAGAAACTATGTGGTGTACGAGGCTAACAATTGGTATGGGTGATGAGTACCATAGGTACTACAAACACACCAAGTTTTGTTGAAATCTGAGAGGTGACCCTACAATTTTTCGGTGATTTGACATGGAATGACCCTAATACTATGCTACCGTAAAAGGGAGAAAATATGTGTAGCCACGTTTATAAAATGATCACATGATGTGAACACACCCTTGAACAATCAGAGCATGTTGCCACGTCCTCAACGATCAGAGCTGCATGACCACACCCCTTACTGATCTAGCTGCAGTTTTACTGCAGAAACAAGACACGGTAACCATGCCACTTGAAATAAGCAGTGAGATCAAGATACTCCAAAACGCCGTTAGGCTACCATTATAACTTAGAAAAAATATGACACCAAAAGGTATAAAAAATGAAAATAAAAACTTGTCACAATGGGCACTCGAACCACAGACCGCCAGCCTGAAGAGCAGCATTCCTAACCACTGTACCATTGGTACTAGCTGCCAGCTCTTCTTATTTTTGTCATATTTAAATGTCACAAATGTAAATCACTATAATAATATTATAACACTATACTGTATATATCTAACCCTAACCCTAACCTGATGTTTTAAAATGTTGTCCTAATACCCAGTGAAGAAGAAACCAAAGCTGAACCTGACCCTAACCCTATCTAACCCTAATGCTAACACTAACGGGACGCTCGCTCCAACTCTAGAACTCACCCAAAAACTTACTTTCATACAACTAGTGTGTTTGATACTCGAGTTATGGGTGACACTGCCTCAAAAAGAAATAGTGTCCAGCTGCCGGACGAATATCCACTGCGAACTTTATAATGATGACAGTGGTCTTAGCCTCATGTATGCACGGATTGTGAGCTTTCAGCGTTTTCTAATCCTAGGGGTGCTGTTACTAATCCTAGGAACACAGTAAGAGCGAGAGTAAGAGCAAAATTACACAAAATTACGATAAAAACGAAATGGTAACATACTGTACATAATGGTTAGTAGATAATCCAATACAGCAGTCACAGCCACACAAGTATATCATAGCTATATGCTATAACACTTAAGTAATTAAAACTATTAATTTAAAAATGAAGTAGGGTTCCAGCAATAAAAGTAGTGATGGTAGCTATTAAAACAAAGCAATGTAGGAAAATCCCTACTCTACTTTGGCAATGAACAGATTGTGATAACATGCCAATGTAGAAATTTTCACACATGTAATAGCTACCATAATTTCATATACCTTGTTCTTTGCTAGAACCCTACTTTGTTTTTAAATTAATAATTTTCATTGTACTATATAATTGCTTCACATCAAACTAGTGTAGCTGGATTAAATTTGCATGTCAGGTGCAGATCTCAATTGTTTTTATTGTAATGCCACTGTAAAATTCCTACACTTGTTTAAGAGCTTTTTGTGTAACTGAACCACATAAAAGGATAGAATGGTTACAAGGAAAATTAAGCCATAACACAAACTTTCTCCTCAGTGCTAATCACTAACAAGCCAATTTGCTTACTTTTAGCTATGTTCTGCATGTTACATAACCCTACAGTATAACAGAGAATAAATCATCATACAGTACAGTACTACTGTATATTACGGATCATGCAGAACTTGGCTTTATCAGCCAAAAATATCACCCTCAATTTCCCTTCATGACAGCTTAGCAATATTAGTTAGGCACAGCCAAGCCCAAAAATGTCTTCAGACCCTCCAAGACCATGCATACCTCTTAACAATCTATCATGATTCTTCAGACCCTCCAAGACCATGCATACCTCTTAACAATCTATCATGATGACACACCCCGTTATTATTGGCCTATCTGTATGCTAACACAATGAAATAGTGACACACCCCTGGTAGTGAAAGGCTGACTCAAGATACTCTAATACAGCAGTCATCCTAATAGAACAGTCATACGTGTATAACTGCATGCTATAACAAAAACCCCAAACAAACTAATACATTTTAAAATGAAGCAGGGATCCAAGCAATAAAAAGTAGTGAAAAAAGAGATGAATGATGGTATTATAGCATAGCTCAATGGACAAACTAGTGAGCTTCACATTGCTTTCATGATGTCTTGGCAGTATTGGTAAGGTATAAAAAACCCTAAAGTGTCTTCAGAACAGCTATACGTTGCCATGGAATTTTATTTATTTAGCAGAGTTTTCTACTGACTGACTAACTGCCAGATGCCTTCAGACAAGCGTAACTTGACAACTGCTAAGGCTACGGGCTTGATTTCTTTGCTGTTAGACGTCACTTCAGCCCAACTGGTGCATTTTTGGGGTACCGCAGCATAAACAATGCACGGATCATGGGCCTACCTTTGTTCTCCTTTGTGCATGCTCTAACAGTGCAAGGTGTTGATTCATGGTAGCAAATATGGCTTCCTCTCTGCTGACTATCACATTTGTAACAAAAATCATCCATGCTTTCCGTACTGATTGAAGAGATGTTTCTTGTACTCTTTTTCATTCGTAACGCTGTATAACGAGCTGAACATGGCTGAAAACAAAGCATAACAGCACTTCGCTTTTAGCTGTTCCAGCCCTATATTTTCTATGTAATAAAAGAAGCATATACATGTAATAGGACAAAAAAAAACTTGATTGTTGAGAGTTACACTAAACCCTGCACTTTAATGTGCAAGTAAATTCTTACCAGCAGGAGCATTGTTTGACATTGATGTAGGTTACAAATGACCATTGTTTGTCTTGGATTATACCATTCCGTTTTAGTCACGTTAGCTTGGAAGACACACCTTGAAATATTGCAGTTAGAGTGAGTAAATTGATTTCAGATACGCTTTTCATACTAAAAGCTGAAAATAGCAGAAACCACAGCAAAAATAGTAAGTAATGTTTTGGTAGTACAGTTTATATATATGTTAACTTGTCTAGTGCATGGTGCTATTCTTTCTTTTGTTGGAATATATATCTAATCCAAAACAGCCAAGCTGTAAAAAAAGAGTGCAGCCCTTAGAAAGGCTATGGTGAAAAAAGATGTGAAATCCAAGGTGGCAGCCAAGAAATGGCTGTGATGGTAGGTTAATGGTAAAAATTTTAATAACGACAATTCAGGTGAATTTTGTGCCACTACTCTTTTTTTTACAGCTTGGCTGTTTTGGATTAGATTTCACTTCTTTTTGTATTTGTATACCCCAAAGCCGGCCTATGGCTGGCTTTGGGGCTTTTTTAACCTATTTTTTTTTCTTTACCACAGGAAGAAGAAAAAGATGAAGCAGATTTTAAATGTTTTAACTAATTCAGATTTTATCAGTAAATGTACAAATTGTATATATAATACATACAGTTATTACATGTCAATTATTTGTTTGCAGCTGATCTCTCTACTGGGTAACTTGAAATGTAGCTGAACTCTATACAGGGCAATTTGCTTGTAGATGAACTCTCTACAGGATTCTCTCTACAAGGTGACTTCTTCTAGCTGAACTCTCTACAGGGTGATATTTTCGTAGCTTAACTCTCTACAGGGTGACTGATTTTTTTTTGCAGCTGAACTCTCTACATGGTAGTTTCTTTGTAACTGAACTCTCTACAGGATGACTTGCTTCTAGCTGAACTCTCTACAGGGTGATCTGTTCGTAGCTGAACTCAGCGGGGCGATTTGTTTGCAGCTGAATTCTCTACATGGTAGTTTTTTTTGTACCTGAACTATCTCTACAAGGTAACTTCTTCTAGCTGATCTCTCTACAGGGTGATCTGTTCGTAGCTGAACTCTCTACAGGGTGATTTGTTTGCAGCTGAACTCTCTACATGATGGTTTCTTTGTAGCTGAACTCTCTACAAGGTGACTTCTTCTAGCTGATCTATCTACAGGGTGATTTGTTTCAAGATGAACTCTCTACAGGGTGACTTTGCTGTAGCTGAATTGTCTATCAGATTAACTGTTCGTAGCTGAATTCCCCACAGAATAACTTGCAATGTAATATAATTCTATAATGGAGTAAGTTATAAACGTAGCAGAATGCTTTATTAGGGTGACTGTTCTATTAGAGTATCTCGATCTTGCATTTGCTACACGTAGTTGCGTTTCGAATCATAACGCAGTGGTTTGTAATCCGATTCTTCTGTACTACTGCAAGGAATTTCTATGATGATTATTCCAGCTACATACAGATTTTCAGCTCATTGCTCTAAGCAGTTTGCCTGGTAGACGTGAAAACTAATAGTTCTTTTATTCATAAAAATCAATCGCGTAATTTTGACACAGGTTGGGTTTTGTATCATATCTCCATGGTCTTTCTCTCGATTCCTTTCAAACCACAAAAAGGCACTCCTACAATGGTTACTCCATCTACATGTCAATTTTCAACTCATTCCTCCAAGGGGTTTACCCTGTAGATGTGACAGACCTTCGACCTTATTTTACGCAAATAATCAGTCATAATTTCATCGGATTCCTACCAAAGTTGGTACGGAGATCCGCCTTAATAAGCCCTTTAAGTGTGCCAAATTTCAGCCCGATCCGAGGACGCATTTGTGGTTTATGGTGGATTTTGCAAAGTGTGCAAAATGAAGAAGAAAAAGAAGGAAAAAAACCAAGAAATTAAAACAAAATTTTGTTCGCTGGTGTCTCGGAAATGGCTGGAGCGATTTTCTTCAAATTTGGTATGTAGACTCCCCTAACTGGCCGGCACTTCTGTAGCAAATTTGGTTCCAATCAGATAAGGGATCACAGAGCTACATAGGAGTGAAAATTGCGTTTTCTTCCTGTTAATATACTCACGGTGTGGCGTGCCGGCTTCTTGGGCCGCAGATTTTCATATGTGTGTAACAAGGAATCTTAAATCTGAGTAGAGCAGTGGTAGTACTGTAATAATTTCACTACTATCTACCACAATAGTTTTAATACAATTTTTAAAATTGATTTTCTAACTAACTTTCTATTGTACCTTCAGGGTTACTTTGGTCTTTCTTTGTGTACCATTTCTTTTTACTGGTAGTGCAAAGGTGTCGATTCACAGATAGTATGTCAATGGCTTTGTGTCTTAGACTCATCCGTAATTTTTGCACTTACAGTCAATTCAGCCACTTTTTTTTTCTAATCTAAGTTCACTGCAGTATGAAAACATTTGTAATACGTTGTTTTCAGCTAGGAGGGGTATAAAAGTGATGCACTGAAGTTGTAACATGATGTAGCCTTGGAGCTGCAGGTCCGGAGTGAACATACCTGGACTATGACGTGTGACATCATTAGCTCACGTGAGTTTAAATTACAAGCAGGTTTCACGTAGGTACACGCTGTAGGTAGATCTGTGATCCCAGTCAAAGCATAGAGGTAGAGAAAATATAACATCTATGGTCAAAGTCTTAACCCGCCGAAATTCACTGTGACTTTTATATACTACAAGTACACAGAAAAATTTGGAATTTTCAACTAGAATAGGGACCAAAGCACATCGATAAAAAGTACTGAAACAAGCTGGAGTAGTGGACGATATTAAATCACAGTAAAACAATAAGAAGTGTTATATCTCTACTGTGCATTTCCATTATGGTATCTTGAGCACAGTAGGGACACTTCCTACTGTTTTACTGTGATTTAATATGATGCACTACTCCAGCTTGTGCTACCAGCAACTGGGAGAGAAAAATCATTATAATTATGGCGAAATGCCTGTTGGAACTTTAAAACATCTTCTTGGAGATCCTTATTTCTTGTGAGTTACGTATAATTCTGTAAACTTGATAATAGCTACGTATAAGATAAGTTCATGCATTTTTATTAGTGCAAGGCGGCGTTATTATTAATACATGGTAGACCACATGGTTGGCAAGCTTGAAGTTGGCCTAGTACAGAATGGTTATTAGTTGCTGTGCGTATGGGTGTAAGAACCGACATGGAAAGCATAAAGGACTTGGTTTCTTTAGGGTTCCTTCTACACAAACGGAAAAGGGACGGAAATGGGTAGTGGCAATGAAGAGGAAGGCGTGACAGCCGAATGAGCATTCGCATACTTGTGGCGACCATTTTATATCAGGTACATTTGCTCTGTTAAGAGTAGATAAGTTTTGAATGGACAATGGACATGAATTTTATTTCAGTTATCATAAGTAACAGGGTTGTTAGACTCGTGTGCATTGTATTAGGGTAGCTAGTGATTGTTTTATTAGAGTATTTCAAACATATCATCATTGTGTGCATTTACATGTGCAGTGGTGAGTGTATTAGGAATGGAATTCAATGGTAGAGTTATATAAATGAGTTGACCTTGGTGTGAGCTTTTTGGTAGGTCATTAGAATCTCAGCTGTACTATAATTTTATTTACTGATTATAGCCTGCTATAATCTGGTAGAATATCTAGGCAAGCATGTTTTATTAGAAATTTTGTACCTTTTAGGTATGCCAGTGGACAGTTGTTATGTATCATACGTATACAATATTATTCATTAGTAGCAACACTTTCACATTGTTCACTACAATACCAGTTACCACGTGGTTTACGTGTTAATTGGACACACTTAAAATGAAACCACTCTCCATTGGGGCATGTATTATTGTCACAGGCAATCATTTTACCAAATTCATTGCGCTTACACCAGCAGTACACAGAACTAGTCTCATCTGAAGTAGAAGTTTTCGGCTCAGAAGCTGCTGAAGCTGTAAAATCCCCTTTCAACAGGAGTGGTAGGAGTACATCTCTGAAAAAAGATTTAAGTGATAGCTTTATCCTATCAAAAACATCTTGATCCAATTTAACCCGTTCAATGTGCACACCAACAGGAGTCCAACAAACAAAATCACAATAATTTCTATTAGTAATACTCATTTGTCCTTGCATTTGTAGGTAATAATCATGAGTATGCGAGAGTTGCATTTCCGCTCACCACTTGGCTGCAGATAAAACTTATCATCTATATATTCATTTGGATCTAGGAGTCTATGTGTATAAGGACATTTTATTTCTACCAAACCATCTCCACAACATTTGCATGACACCAATCCATCTGGTGAGGCTCCAAGATGTGGAAATGCTGGGTTGATGAATAGCCTAACACATTCAAATGTAAACTCATCATGGAGGGCCTGCATCTTATGAACATAAGCTTCGCATGCAACTGGTTCATTTGTTATTTCCCAGTGTAATGCAGGTACTTTCATGGAATTGAACTGACTGCGTGACAAAATTTCTCTTACTAGTGACTGAGGTGGACATTTTATGTTTGTTCTGCTAACAGGACCAAACTTGGAAGCTGTTACACAACCAATACGATGCTTGTGCCATAAGAGACATTCAGACTGCAACTTTGTTTACTCCTCAAGGTACTGAACTTCATGCTCATCAACAGTTAATGCTTGAAATATTCTGACACATTCCAGGCTTAAGTTTTCTTCATTAACTTCCTTGTATTTCTTATCTTGCAAAGTAGTCAACAGTGGAGGTAGTTTTCTTACTATACGTATGGTAGCATCAACTGTAGTGTGTTCCCAAGCTTCTACTGCAGTAAAAATTCCCGAATCGGGTAAATTTCTTTCAGTTTCCCAAAAAAATGTCTTCACCACCATTCTGTGAGATAGTCTTGAGTTCCTTAGGTTGTCTTGAAGTAGTTGAAGTAATGGTGCCTTTTTCGTCAGATCGTTTTTGCTTGGGTTGAGTGAAGTCCATATCAATCACACGAGCAGGTTCAATCTGTTTGTGACAATAAATATAATGGCTATATGAGTGTGAATATCACAAGTGAACCTTCTGAGAGTATGCTTCATTCCATTGACAAGGCTGTGATGTTCCTGCAGTGTATCCTAACCTAACTGCACACTCTATTTTAAACAAGACTACTGCAATGTGAGAGCACCCCTCACCTAACCTGAATGTATAATAGTAAGGCAACTGATTATACATACAGCATAGCCAAGAGTTCATAATATAGTAGAGAGGGCTCAGGGGAGGATCCAGAGTTTGGAAAAAGGGGGGGGGGGGGCACCTTGCTGAAAAATGTAGAAGAGCAAAAAAAAAAAAAAGGTCACAGCAATAATAGTCAATTATCCTTTACCATATGTATATATATCACGTATGTAAAATAAAATTGCACTGCCTCATGAACACTGTGACTGCTTTATTAGATTACGTGACAGCTCTTTAGAGTATCTCGATCTTTTATGCAATTTTTGAAACGGATGGAGGGCACGTGCCCCCCTCTGGATCCACCACTGGGGCTCTACTATATTATGAACTCTTGGTATAGCTATAATATGACCTACCCAGCCATGCAAGTGCAATGAGCTGTTACAACTGTTCCGTCTGACTTCACCATTACCCAAGCCTGGTTAGCTTTGCTTGGTGTTTTCTGGCTTGGGTTGACAAATGCTTTTAACATTACACCCCTAGTTCCAATTTTTCTTGACATCACCGTCCTCATGTAGTTACTTGCAAAATAATTGTAACCATCAAAGATAGCAACTGTTCAAATGTGTAAACACCCGGTCGTGCAATGAAATAGGCAAATATATGCCTGTATTCCACTGGCCATGTCTGCCTCATAGTCATGTTCACCTCGATAAGGATCCCTAACTGCAAACCAATGGCATTAAGCTTCGCTTCATATCTCTCTTTATCTTCATCTTTCAAAGAGTTGAAATAGTCACTCACTCTATACTGCCTAACTAATTACAACATTAATCTCCGTTGCCAACCAGAGTAAAAACAATGAGTCACGTGCTCATATGCACAATTTTCACGTGAACTTATGTATAGTTTTTGATTGTGGATTTCAAACCTTCCGTATCGTCTTGACCCTTGACCCACTGTAAGAGCTATTTTGTGGCCTTGACCATTGACTTAGAGTTTGACTGCGGTCGCAGATCGACCTACAGCAAGAGCCTGAGTGACACCCCCTTGTTGTCCCCAGAGTCTGGGGACGGCTCAGAAGTAAACAGCTATTGGAGTTGCACCAGACCCTTTTTCCACCACCCAATACACGGAAAAAGCAGTTTGGCCACGCGAGAATATGGAAAAGATAATAAGGTAAGTGCGGGTAATTCCGGACAGCGGCTAATTCTGGACACTTAGATCGTTCTCAACAATGGTAGAATCCCTGGACCTATAATTTGGTGTGCTAATGCAGTGCCCTATGGTCTATCTACAAACCAAAATTGAAGCGAATCCGTTATTCTACTTTGAAGTTTGACACGTATTTGTAGCGCAATCACGGGTAGTTTTGTTCAAAAACTTTGAAAATGTTTATCTAACCAGGCAGCGCAAGCTCATATTTTCGATTTTCAAAGATTTATATAAAGGTCATACTTTCGGCTAAATGCATACTAAAAATTATAACAATCCATGCAGCACAGGCGGAGTGGCAGTCGATTTTTCAGCAGCTGCTTGGTTGAAATACAAAGAAAAATTTTGCTAATTCCATAAACTTTTAAAAATATGCACTGCTACTTTCTCCCAGAGGGTATAAACTTTCTACTTGATTTGTAAGCTGCAGATGAGTGGTACTTTAGTCTCCATACTTCTAAGAGGAATGGTATAACCTGTGGAAGGCGCTACTTGTTTGTTATTCAAAGCGTCCGGAATTAGCCGCATGTTGCATTTTTACACACTGTTAAATTTCGGTTCATAACTCATCAGCAGTTGATTGTATCAAAACGAATTTTTACTGCAGATGCACCATAAGATAGGCTTTAAAACGATTCCTAGAGTTTGTCTTAACTCGTTGTGAGTACAGTGTTAGAGTGATTTTTCTAGAGTGTCCTGTCACGAAAAATTTGGACCCCCCTATTTTGGTTCCCCTGGTCCAAATATTTGGACTCCCCGGAACAAAAATGTTTGAAATATATGGACCCCCTCTGAAATATTCTATCCCCCCTACAAATTTTATTTTTAACACCATTTGCACGCATTCAAAGATATTTCAGCTGAAATAATAGATCCCCCTGTCTATATTACCCGTTGGATTCAGCTAACCACCCCAGTCTCTATACAGAAAAGTGACAAATATACCCCCTCTGAAATATTCTATCCCCCCCTACAAATTTTAACACTATTTGCACGCATTCAAAGGGGGGTCCAAATATTTCAGCTGAAATAATCGATCCCCCCTGTCTATATTAACCTTGCCTTTACCTGTTGCATTCAGCTAACCACCCTAGTCTCTATACAGAAAAGTGACAAATATATGGACCCCTCTGAAATATTCTATCCCCCCTACAAATTTTAACACTATTTGCACGCATTCAAAAGGGGGCCCAAATATTTCAGCTGAAATAATCGATCCCCCCTGACCTTGCCTTTACCCGTTGTATTCAGCTAACCACCCAGTCTTTATACGGAAAATTGACAAATATATGGACCCCTCTGAAATATTCTATCCCCCCTACAAATTTTATTAACACCATTTGCACGCATTCAAAGGGGATCCAGATATTTCAGCTAAAATAATCGACCCCCCCATCTATATCCTCACCCTTACCTGTTACATTCAGCTGATCACCCCAGTCTCTATATGGAAAAGTGACAAGCATAATATCATATCAAGTGTATAACTATACTTCATGCAGGCTAGTGTTTGCCACAGAGTAGAGGCTCAGCTGCAGGGGAACAAATAGTTATATTTATTTTTAAGTAAGTGAGTTTATTCTCCTACAGCTGGTACATAGCTACATATTAATTTCTTTTTGGAAAAGAGATAGGGTATCATTATTATTGCCGGTTACTAGTTTATAATTTAGTCACAACAATGACACACTGTAAAAAATTAGTAGTGAATTTCACTACTAATTTCTGCCACAATACTCACTGTTTTTGTGTAGTGACGTTCACTACTTTTGTAGTGACCTTTACTAATTGGTTTTTACTGTGCAAGGTGAATACAAAAGCCATGAGGTTATAGGCCTATAGAAGCAACACCTATACATGCACAAAACATAGTTAAGTAGCAACAAGAAACTAAACAATTACACAGAAACAAAACTAAATAGTTGCAAATACAGCTGACATTTAAATACATTATGGTTAAGCAAATTAAGAATAAGGTATGTATATACAATTCCAAAAGAAAACACTAGTTATTTACAAAAACAATTAAGCAATACCTGCTTACAACAGATAGTAAGCGAATGCGACCTTGTAGGGGCAGAAGACAGAGTATAAATTAATACTCTTCAAAATCTCAGCAATGATGCATGGTGATCCAAAATGTCATAGGCATAATATTATGCAGATAAAGAATTTGTGATGAGATATGAGGGAAGGTCAATGTAAGTCAAAGTAACATTAAGATGAGGACTGCTGGACAATAGGAGGTGATCGTTTATTAGAGATACACAAACAGTCACTTTCATGGGTTCAAACTCATTTTCCAGAACCTACACCATTCAGATAAACAGTTTAAATCTTCTTGTAATGTACACAGTTCTTGTGTGTTGTTACCTTTCTGTGCAGGATGACAACATTAGTGAATATCTTAATGTTTGACTTCATTACAGAGGGAAGGTCATTAATATATAGCTAGAATGAACAAAAGAGGACATATTTGAGGAACACCTGAAGATACATAACTCCAGTCAGAATAATGACCATTGATGACAACTCTTTGCCTGCGGGTAGTGAGGAATGAACGGAACCACTGTAACCAATGTAAAACTTCCAGTTTCAACAACAGTCTTTCATGGGAAACAGAATAAAATGCTTTCACATAGTCAATGAAAACACTGTGAGAGCTTAGACGATTGTCAAGTGTTTTAACCTAGTCATGTGTACTTTGTAGCTAGTAGTAAAGAAGTGGTGGACCAATTAACAAACTGGGAGGGTGGGTGTAAATGGTATCAAATATGCTGTTTATAAATCACTCACCCACTCTTGTCAAATAATATCCTTTTGGTTGCCCTAATACACCCAGTACCAACCAACTAATTATTAATCCCTTGGGCCCCATATTACTCATATTGCTGCTAACAACACTTTCGTTCCACATTCTACGTAATACTATTTCAAATAAACTAGCTATCCTTGCAGCATAACCTTACCTTTAAAAGAGGATTAAATAGTTAAAGTGAAATTCCCGGCCTACAGTCAATGAAGTCAATAGAAGGGGTAAACAAAACATTTCAAAAGAAATTAGCTATTTTTTCTCCACACTCCACAGCACATATAAGAGATGAAATCATCATTGATAATGATGCCATCATTGATGCTGAATGTGTACAAAAATATTAAATGTCAGGTAAATTTTTGGATTGCATGTGACCAAACAAGACCATAACATATGTATAAATGACCTGTGTGGACATTGTGTGGTTACAATAGCAAAATTTGTAAAATACAGTTATTATAATAAGCATGGTTGGCTGAGTCCATCCACTCTTTGCATGAAGAAAATTATTTCATAAGATGAAGTCTATTATATACAGGCAATATTATTCGACATCTTCCTGACAAATAGTGTGGAAGATGCTGTTAATTCAACAGATTGTTCACAGAGACTTACTGGCACTGTAATTTCAATTGTACATGTCTCATAGTAACTTAATATAACTACTTTTAAATCTCTGCAGCAATTGAAGGTACTCTACTTTGGATTGTTTCCAGAAAGGGCTGATTGTATATGACTATATGATCATGTACAAAGTCCAGAGCTAGGGCAAGTCAATTCTAAAATCACATTTTCATAGTAGTGAATTAAATAATATCTGGGCGATAGCATGTTGTTAGTATATATGGATATTGGAATTGCTGCTCATAGTCTAATTTATAAGGTACTTCAGTATAGCTAGCTCAGTATATAGTTTTGTAGGTCTGCATAATACTAAAAATTAACATGCAGCACCTTATTGTGATGGTAAGTGTAACTTTAAGAGACGGGGGACGATCACTTAAAACATTTGCTGTAGTAAGGCAGGTGGAATTACACAATAAGTAGCTACTTTACATCACATTGCAAGGATCAATGTTGAAAACTGACAGCAAGTGTCGGCAGAGGAAGCCTGTAAGAGAAAATAATAGTATAGGCATACAGTAGCTAGTTAGACACTTTACACTTGTCACTCAGTTTCCAGAAACTGGAGTGGTTAGATGAATGCAACAGGTAACGACAAAGATAATATAGACGGGGGGAGGGGGGATCGATTATTTTAGCTGAAATATCTGGATCCCCCTTTGAATGTGTGCAAATGGCGTTAATAATAAATTTCGTAGGGGGGATAAAATATTTCAGAGGGGTCCAAATATTTCAAGAAAAAGTGGACCGGGGGGTCCAAATATATAGTTACAGTCCGGAATTACCCTCATTTACCTTAATATAAATCAATAATAAACGCTCAAACAAAAGAGACTATGGTGTGTCATGGCGTATGTAGTGACTAAACTTACTGAAATCGTTGCTTTTGAAGGCAGCTAGTTCTGTCGGTGGACTGTGAGGAGTGAGCGAAGATGTGAGAGAATATTAGATCACGTGACAGCACCTTACATCATAATTGTGGGAATTTCGGACCTCTTCACCTCGACCTCTTCAGCTCTTCGAACCATAGATATATTTCGTAACTCTCTTATCACTAAACAGTAAATTCATCATAGTGCAGTTCAGGGCAGAGTATGGCCACACCCAATGATGAGATTGGCGCTCGGATTGGCGGGTATGAGTATCATTTTGTGGATACACCATCAGATGAGCTGATATGTAAGATATGTTACTGTGCAAGTAGAGAACCACATCTTAGTGAGTGTTGTGGGTATACATTTTGTCGATCTTGTCTTGATGGTACAAAGAAAGGTGAACAGAGAGCTAATGTATGTCCAATATGTCGCAAAGAAAACTTTGTCACCTTTTCTAACAAGTAAGCTGATCGAGTGATTAGAAGACTCCATGTGTTTTGTACTAACAAGACAGAAGGGTGTGAATGGAAGGGTGAAATTAATGATGTTTCTAAGCATATTGACTACTGCCAATTTAAAGGGGTATGTTGTTCTAAAGGCTGTGGACAGCAATTGCTACGTCAATATCTTTCCCTACATGTTACATCAGAATGTCCAAACCGTAATGTTAATTGTCAGTACTGCAACATTACAGGAGAATATCGGTTTATTAAGGGTCTGCATAAGGAAGAGTGTGTGAAAGTGCCTGCTCCTTGTCCTAACAACTGTGAAGTTGGTAACATCTTGAGAGAAGATATCAATGATCACCTTAAGGAGTGTCCTCTGGAGGTGATCCGATGTGAGTATCGTGAAGTAGGTTGTGAGGAAAGGTTTCTTAGAAAGGATCAGGAAAAGCATGATAAGGAAATGATGGAAAAGCATTTGCTCTTTACTAAGATAAAGTTAGCTAGCTTGCAAGAGAAGGTCAATGAGATTGAACTGGCATCTCAGAAAAGAATCGCTGACTTGGAACATGAATTTCAACAAAAGTTAGAATTGTTTTTTGGTAAACAAACTATGAAACACTATGAAAACATAACCACAATAGCATCAACAAGTGATCAAGTTCTTCCAGTTATAGTGAAGATGTCAGATTATGCTAACAAGAGGAGTAAATTTATTGAGTGGCGTAGCGATTCATTTTATACTCATCATATGGGATACAAAATGTATTTGACTGTTAAAGCCGCTGGTTCTTATCTGTGTGTGGCACTGTACCTTACGATAGGTCCATATGATGATCATTTGAAATGGCCACTTGGGGGAAATTGTACTGTGAAATTGTTAAACCAAGTCAGTGATAGTGATCATCATTCAGGTCCAACAAGCTTAAGTGCCTCCATCATTGGTATATTTAAAAGCATAGTAAAGGTCACTAATCAGGATAGACTTGTTTGGGAGAGCAACAAGTTTATTAGCAATGAAGACCTCCACATGGTCACCAGCTCACATCAGTACCTGAAACATGATAGCATTTTCCTTCATGTGGACTACAAACAATTTTGTCATGTTTTGTAATAAAGATACATTGTAGTCTACTCTATATACACTGTTATTAAATGTGTGCAAGTTGAATAAACATTTAGTGTGCCAGAGGTGTTGGTGTTGCATTGCTGCAACTGTTAGTGTAATAAGTGGCATAAAATGCATGCAAAGAAATGGTTTTCATCAAGGAGAAATAAAGGATAATCTTTACAGTGGTGAAGATTGTAAACACCACTATGCATATTCTCTCTCATTCTGTCATGATTCGCAACACCAAGATGGGTTGACTGCCTAGTCTGCACAACACAGTATGGGCATGCAGGGGGATTCAATGTAGCCAGCAATTAGCTGGGACAAAACAGTTACTTAACCCTGTTGGTCATGTTACCAGGGATGACTACAGGGAAGCTTGCTGACTATTTGTGCTTCAAAGCACGGATCCCTGCACATCACACACACACACTACGGACAATATTGATGATTCCTGTTGTAAATATGAGAGGACAAAGGTAAGTCTATGGTGTGTGCATTGTATGTATGTGCTGTGGTATGCCAAAAGGCACCTGTTGGGCTAAAACAACATTTAGTAGCAAAAAATCTTGGCTATAATTAAGTTATGCTGGTCTGAATGCACCATCGGTCAGTTAGCAGAAAATTCCACTGATTTCAAAAAAAAATTGTAGCAACCTATTGGAAGTATTTTGGATTACACTGATGGCACTTTTGGGCTTGATTATACTTAACTACTATATTCCATGGTGCCATGAAGGTATTGTGAGGCTGGCTCTGCTTCTGGTCAATAATTTTTTGTGACCAACATGATCTAAAAGAAGATTTTGTAAAACACATGCATGTAAATAGGATCATGAATATTCGGACTTTCTGGCCCAAAAATATTACCCAACAACCAGCCTTACTTTTCTTTCATAACAACTTGGCAAAATTGGTTGGGCTTAGCCAAGCAATGCTTCAGAGCAACCCCAACAACTTTCTATGAAATTTTAGTTCAACATAAATTTTCATGATGGCTTGATGCATGGTAGCTTCAGTGCTTTAATTTCTGAATGTGACTTAATAAGGTAACCTGGCCTCACTGGAATTTCTAGAACTTACAAGTAGCTTGTACTTACAAAACAATAAACAATTGAATCAGTAAACAATTTTAATGAGATTTTGTAAGGTCATGTAAAGCTGTACACTGTATTCATTTTTGGGGAGATTAATGATTATTGAGGCTGAGTTGGAGTGTGCTAGGAACTCCTAATTTGAATGGTAAACATGCCAGATGGTGGAACAAAGTTCATGGCAGTGGAATTAGAGAGGTGGATATCATTTATAGAGCAAAGCAGAACAATTGTCATACAGATGCACTGTCTAGACAACCAGTGCTATCTCCACCCTTGGAAGATGACTGTGCCGAAGAGGTTCAAGTGGCAGTGATCACCAGCAGAGAAGTCAACAGTGATGATAATACCATTATCTTTTGTCAAGACCTCCTCTTACTGCTGACACTTCACCAAGTTTAT
Organism: Dysidea avara; assembly: GCF_963678975.1. Taxonomy (NCBI): domain Eukaryota; kingdom Metazoa; phylum Porifera; class Demospongiae; order Dictyoceratida; family Dysideidae; genus Dysidea; species Dysidea avara. Next base: position 15,462,708 of record NC_089280.1, on the reverse strand, counting down.
AGTGGATGAACAGTGCAATGATGACTCACTAGGGCTAATCATAATGTATTTAAAGGATGGTAAGCTACCGGACAAAGAAGATGTAGCTAAGAAAGTAGTAACTAAAGCTTCACTGTATACTGTGGTTGATGACATATAGGTCCCAAGTGTGGAGAGATGCCAAGAGCAGTAGTTCCTACAGCTCTTCATCAGCAGATTATGGCAGATTATCATAGTGGAAGCCTCGCTGGACACTTTTCTGTGCCGCACCTTTACAAGACACTTGCTCGAAAATGGTGGTGGAAACACATGTACATGCAAAGATAGTATGAGGTACGTTCAGAATTGTCTAAAGTGTGCTATTGTTGAAAGGATTGGCAGAAAGCAGAAACCACCATTGTATCCAATTCCTACTGAGCGCCCCTTTCAGATTGTTGGAGTGGATATAATGGAGCTACCAGTGACAACAAAGCTCCTGACCAAAAGGCCGAACGAATTGCTCATTTGTTGTTGAAGAGATTGTCCCTTTCTTTAGTGTACCAGAGGTGTTGCTTTCTGATAGAGGCACAAATCTACTATCTCATCTTATGAAGGATGTTTGTGTGCATTATTAATTGAACACCATGCACAGCTCATCATCCTGAGTGCGACGGTGCAGTGGAAAGATTTAATCAAACGCTTAAGACTTTGCTGAGAAAACAAGCAGGGACTTATGGAGTACAATGGGACCGGTATATCTATGGAGTTCTTTGGGCTTACCGTAATACTCAACATAGCTTGACTGGAGAAAAGCCATCCTATATCTGATTACCAAGAGGAGATGGTGACAGCAATATCTACAGAAAGAGCATTAGCCCTGAAAGTCAATCAACAATCTCAACAACGATACAAACAGCAGTATGACAAGAAGATGACCACACCAAAACTAAGAGTAGGTGATTAGGTCCTAGTCTACTTTCCACAAGAGTAGGCTGGAAAGTTGAGAAAGCTATCACAACCATGCCATTGTCCTTATAGGATAATATCTAGAAATGATTCAGATGTGACTGTGAAGATTTACTTTCCTGAAGATCAGCAAATCCAAGTTCATCAAAGCAAGGTTGTACGTATGATCTGAATCATTTCCCCAAGGATTTTATTGGTATGGGAACAAGAGACATGGACCACCAAAGAGAATGCAGAAGAAGTTAGCACATCCTACTTCAGAGTTTTACAGGTCACCAACTAATGAAGCTAACGAAGATGCTGGTGATGATCACTAAATTGAAGCTACACCTAGCAATGGCGATCAGCTGGCTGCTACAAGCAGTGATATAGAAGAGCATATGCAGATGCCCAGAATAACCGGTTGCAAACAAACTAAGAAGTTGAACAGAAATAAGCAGGAGACTGCAGCCACATCCAACCTAATTCAGCACCAATACAACAATTTTATAGTAGGTCTTGCGCCATTATTCTCTTTGATGCAGTAACCAAGTGTGAAGGTAAAGAATAAAAAGCAATGAAACAAGGTAAGCCCAGTGGATGCATTCTTGAGTTACTCCAATAAAACATACAATTACTCTAATAGAACAGACACCTATTAATACTCTAATAAAACATACACTTTAATGTCAAAACCCTCTGCTACTTATAGTCAATACTAAGTAACACTGTAATGTATACTACTTAGTATACAATAACTTAATACCTTACAATGCAGAAGCACTACTAGGCATATGTAATCTCTTCAACAACATTCAGTCGATGGGTTGTCCATGATGCCACATACTCTGCTGTAAGTTTCTTCCATTTTAACTCCTACTCTGCAATATCACGAAAGAGATAGCACTAGTACTATACTAATTCTTGCACTAAACATATAGACCTCACTGAAAATCTAGTCTCCGGAGATTATAGACTGCTTTCCTGTAATTGTAAAAGACAATTGCAATTCCATTGTGGCATACTTCATTAGACAATTACCTGTTCTCATTCAGAATAATTATATGAGCAATAGTACATTTCATTCTTACAGTCTGTGAAATGTATATGCATGCAGTGGGGTTGAGGTGACTGATTCGAAGCTAAAAAGTTGATGCATATGCATTTAAATTGAATGCAGAGGAAATTCTGGATCCCAGCTGTTGTGGTACCTTTAGTGCACATGCATGCTTGGATTAGTCCCAAGATTCTGAATCTCTGCATTTACCTTCTCATGTGTTGTGTGTGCAACTGGATTGACACTTCTTGTACATGTACTGCTGTTTGTTTATAATGCTGTGCAATGGGCTGAACATACATGAAGACGAAGCATAATGACCACTTTACTTTCCATTAATTGATGATAGTTGGGGGCATGTTTGGATGAAAACATTTAAGTCTGACACTATTCTTTCTTTTGTATGTGCTTCTTTCTCTTCTATATACTACATTATCAGTGTCTGGGGTTGAATATCTGTATATTATGTATGTAGGTGCATTTGCTTCACGAAGTGTAACATTTATAGGTATAGGATATGTGGGATGATGGCCTGATGCATGGGCTCCCAACAATGCAGACTAGATGATATAGCATGTTAAAATTGTACTGCACAGTGACATTAGTCAGTTCAGTTTTCATTTTGTAACTATATCTCCACTTCAATGACTATCTCTACAACAGCATATACATCATGTGCATGCAGTGCACACACATGCAAGGATATGATGGATACATGTGTCTATCATTTTCCCATGCACCTAGAATGTATGTAAGTCTATATTAAATCAGAAGAAACAGCTGAAACATTACATAAAATTGACATACACCATAATGATGTGGATTTACTACTGTGCAGCAATACATGATACACATTTTGTAGTTCTGAGACATAATAATAATGCAACATGAAGCATTATTAGCCCCGCAAACCACAACAATACATGTGTATCCCATAACCAGGAGAAAAGTGCAATATATCCACTCCCTTGCTTCTTCTACAATTGTTTATTCCACTGATTTTGTCATAAGCAACCCTACAGCCATCACTGTCCACTTTCAGTACAAGTTTGGTCAGTGTATCGTTGTCACATAATGCAGTCAGCAAAGCAGTGGTAAAAAAAAGCCTATCTCGAAAATAACACTTGGTAAGATCTAATGAGTGGAGGCTTGAATTCACTGAAATGGCTTCTAAAATGGTTTTCTCTCCTTCACTAAGGCTTTTCCTTAACAAGTCAAAATCCATGGCTACATGGCCTCTTACTCTAAATGTATTATTACAATCACCTTCCCTATTGTCAAAGGAAACACTAAGGCTTTGAAGTAATGTGTTCATTTGTACAGCTTCTCCTATTGCCTTTGCTCCCTTATCTGTGATGCAATTTCTTAACATATTAAATGTTATTAGTGTCGGCTGTGTTCTAAGACAGTTACAAATAGCTACAGCTCCTTCATCAGATATTTCGTTGTCAGAAATATTTAGTTTTCGCAAAGTTGTGTTAACTTGTAATGCCAGTGCAATGCTTAGTGCTCCTTCACTATTTATACTGTTACTGGACATGTCAAGATCATTTACTGTTCTATTTACTTGTAGAGCTTCTGCGATACTCTTTGCACCCACACTAGTAATATTGTTCTTGGATATGTTGATCAGCATTAGTGCTGTGTTGACTTGTAGAGCGTCACCAATATAAAGTGCTCCCTCACTGCTGAAATTGTTATCAGACAAGTCAATCTCTGTTAGCATAGTATTTACTTTAAGGAACTTGCTAATGATCAATGCTCCAGATGATAAGTTGTTATTTGACATTCTAAGAATCTGTAAAACTGTATTTGTTTGTATAGCTTCAAAGATCACTTTTGCTCCTTCACAGGTAATACTGTTACCTGAAATATCAAGTTCTACCAATGCTGTGTGCACCTTAAGACATCCACTAATGGCCACTGCACCATCATAACACAAGTTGTTATTAGAAATATTAAGGTTTACGAGGATGCAGTTTACTTGTAAAGACTTTGAAATCTTTCTTGTTCCCGTACTGTCAATTTTATTACATGCCAAATTAAGATGAGTCAAAGAAGAATTGATTTCAATACATTCACTTATTGCTAATGCTCCATCATCACCTATATTGTTGTCTGATATATCAAGTTTTTGTAGAGTGCAATTCATCTGCAAGGATTCTGAAATTTTCTTCACTCCTTCACTACTAAGGTTGTTACTTGACATAATAAGCTCTTTTAGTGTTTTATTCTCCTTAAGGCTCTCACCAATAGCTAATGCTCCATCTACAGATACTTTACTATGCGAAATATCAAGTATTTCAACTGTGGTGTTATGACAGAGAAAGTCTGATATTACACATGCTCCAGCATCACCAATATCATGATAACGCCAACCGCATAATTGTGTTGCTCTGCTACAAAGATCAAATCCATGCTGAAAACTATTCCACGACAATGACAATACCTCAAGACTGTTATTATACTTAAGGCCACTACTGATGACAACAGCATCCTGGTGAGTCATTAAACTATAGGTAATGTCAAGCACCTTTAAATTCTTGTTAACACAAATAACATCTCTGATTTTTTCTGCACCTTTACTGGTTATTGTGACTTGCATCATTTCTAGTATCAATAAAGTATTATTCAACATCAGACTGTCACAGACAGCAACTACTCCTTGATCATGTATGTTGTTCATTGAAATATCAAGTAGCCGGAGGTTTGTGTTTACTTGGAGAGCTTCTGCAATCATTTGTATTCCCTCATCAGTGATCTTATTTCCTTTCAGCCGCAATTTTAGTAGTGGAAGGTTTCTCTTTAGACAGTCACTTATAGCTACAGTGCCATTTATAGATATTTTATTGCGACAAAGATAAAGAGCTTGTAAGCTAGAGATGTCTGTTGCATTAATGGACTTGTTAAGGGTGACCTTTTTAGTAATGCTATGTGATGTGTCAACTGCTCCAGGTTTCTTCTCAAGGGATGTTGTGCTCACACCTAACATGTTAAATTGTTGCAGTATTTCATTAACCAGTTCATTTGTTCCTGTATCACCAAGATGGTTACTACTCAAATCTAACATTTGCAAGTTTAACAACTTGTTGGTCATACCCTTTTCTACATTATTACTAACAAAAGAACCCCAAAATGATGACAGTTTATTACTACAAAGGGAAACAGCCTGTAAGGATGCGAACTTGTCCCTAAAGTTCGTAAAGAACTGATGTATAATCTTTGTACCGTCATTTCCTATAGCACAATCAACAATTTCAAGAGATTTCCATTTGTTTGGATATTTTATCATGAAAAACATCAGAGACATAATATGATGTGAACGTAAATCAAAATAATTATACATTTTAACTGCACCATCACCATAAATAGAAACAGGAAAAATATTAGTGCTATTGACTTCCCAATAACACTGAAATAAGTGCAAGTACCTTAAGTTATTATGATGCACCTCAAAAACATAATTAGTGGGTAAAGACTTTATTAACTGGGAAAGGCCCTTTGATTTTATTCCAACAATTCCAGTATACATCACCCACATGAAACTAAAACGGTTGGACCAAAATGTTTTGGTTATCAGTAATGACTGCTGTTCATCATCAAGCAAAGACACATGGAGGGCAGCTAAGTATGCTTGCATGGCGTAGTGAAGAAAAATGATATTTCCACTTCCTTTCGAAGAATACTGCTCTACAACTTGTAGTAAACCAAATCCATTAATAGCTCCACGTAGCCTGTCAATGTCAGGACACATTTGTTTCACCTCACCATATGTAAATACCAATTTATCTTCCTCTAATCCTTTAAAAGCTAACCGAGACAACTGGTGTACAAAGGTAAGAACATGTTTAGGTAAATCTACCAATTTAGTTATTCCTTTCAATGAATATTCCTCCAGTTTTACTAACTCTTGATACACTGTGTACAAAATTAGCAATTCAGCACTTTCTGTTAGGGTTTCAGGTAGGCTATGATGCTTCAGTAGATAAAGTAGGATACTCAGATGAATAGGAGAATAAGTAACATCGTTGATTATGAGATATTGAGTAAGATACTTGTCTAGTTCAGTTTTCTTTTCAGGCAACCCTTCAAGTGATTCTGAAATACAGACAGTTCGCTCTTCATTAGCAAAGCCTAGGATTTCATATCTTTGGTCAACTAATGAATGTACCAACATCGTAGCACTTGGTCTTGAAGTAATTACTACCTTACTTTTGGGTAGGCATTGGCCACGTATTAATTTATCTATAAACAATTTCAAGTTACTACCAGCAAGGCATCCATCATATCCATCTATTATGAAAACTACATTGGATCCCTTTGACCTCTTAAGTTCTTTAGCTGCAACTTCTACTTCACTTTCACTGAGTATTTCACACTGATCATTCAAATATTGGAGCATTTCATTAACAGAGGAAACAGAATGCAAGTTATGGTCATGACTACACAAGAGAAATAACACTTTCACACGTTTAAATATTTCAGAAGTTGCCCAGCGAAAAGCTATTTCCTTAGACAACACACTTTTACCTATTCCAGGTGCACCTTCTATTAGAATACATTTCTGAAAAGAATGAAATATGTCTTTGATTTTTCTGGCATTACTACTTAAAGATAGTTTATCTATACCCAAAGAACCTTCTTTGAGGCGCAAAGACATGTTGCTTATTTCTTGTTGTGTACATTGACTGTTATGATGCATTAGTGTAACATTAGCAGATGTCTTGAGATGACTGGATGGCCAGTCCTTCCCTTGAGGCTTGTACCTGGTCTCCTTGTACATGTCACGTAAGGAATCAGACATGAAATCAAGTCTTGATGTCACTACAAAACCAAAACATATGTACATCGACATGATTGTTAGACACAGATGTCCATCAACTACAAATTTAGCATGCAAAACACTAACCAAAATGTGGGCTCATAATAAGGACCATGGTTTTTTCAAACATCCTAATAACACACACACCAAAAAACATCTTGGAAAGCATTCTTCAACTCAAATCAACCCTCTAGTGGTTCTTTGCAAGGAGTATAGGTCCACTAGTAAGTATCAAGTAGAGAGGAAACAGTAAGTAAAACTGAAATTAGCCATTTTGTTCATATTGATATTACTATTATTCATATTACTATTTCATAACAAACTTTATGAGGAGAATCCTGGGATAAAAAGTAGCAAGATTTGCTGACTGGATAAGTGTGCACATCTGTTATTCACTTTTGATGTAATGAAAACAGCCCAAAACCAGCCAGTTTCAAAATGCCATTACACATGCATAGCCATAGAAGATTGTGCTCAGAATTGGGTTTGCTGGCCTTGTTGCAATGGAGTCTGTTTAGGAAGCCTGAAGGTTTTGTTACCAGGAGGTTTTTTCAGTTTTATGATTCGGCTGCTTAATCAAAATACTCTAATAGAGCAGTCATGCAGATACTCTAATAACAAGCACACAAAAAAAATTTTCAACTAGAGTAGGGACCATAGCACATTGATAAAAAGTACTGAAACAAGTTGGAGTAGTCCATGATATTAAATCACAGTAAAACAATAAGAAGTGTTATATCCCTACTGTGCTCAAGATACTGTAACGCAAATGCACAGTGGGGACATAACACTTCTTATTGATTTAATATCATGGACTACTCCAATTTGTTTCAGTACTTTTTATCAATGTGCTATGGTCCCTACTCTAGTTGAAAATTCCAACTTTTTGTGTATTTGTTTGTTGGCTTTTTTTGTAAATAATTGGTGAACCCACGCATACCGCATCTGAAATGGCGCCGCACGCCCCAGCTATATCAATTATCGTCTGAAAAGTGAAGTATCCATTACACTTCGTTGTCAGCTATGTTAAACCCGTTACACAGCATTTCGAATCAAGAACTGTTCGAAAAGCACCTCTGCAATCCCTGCATACTGAAAGAAAGAAAGAAATGGTGCCACGCGCCCCATTTATATCAATTATCGTCTGAAATGTGAAGTATCTATTTCGCTTCGTTGTTGGCTATGTTCAACCCGTTACACAGCAGTACGAATCAAGAACTGTTCAAAAAGCACCTCTGCTAACAAAATAGCCACTATGAAAAATACAGACGATTTCCGTTATGAAGGGAAGCTATGACGTGCTACCACCAAATCGACACTTTTCGCTGTCAGCAAAAATGAATGGGACACAAAGGATGATACTGGTAAGTCCATGAAGAAAGCATTGTACATACTGCAGTACCTCTCGGGCCAAAGCAACGTCGAACAGTGAAAAAAATCAAGCCCGTAGCCTCAGTCGTTATCGAGTTACACTTGTCTGAAGGCATCAGTCAGTTACTTACTTACTCAGTCAGTCAGTAGAAAATTCCATTAAATAAATAAAATAAAATTCCGTTGCAACTTGTTGAAGGTATTTTGGGTTGATCTGAAAGCTTGTTTGGGCTTAGTTTTACCTAATTAATACTGCCTCATCGTCAACAGGGAAAATTGAGGATGGTTTTTGGGCGATGTTACTTCGTGAGCCACGCCTACTCCTTTGTGGTCCCTACTATACAGTACGATACGATACTATCGTACTGTATGATGCAGTCATTTGAGAATAAGAAAGCATGCATTAAAGTTGACTATAGCAATGTAAAATTCTAGCCCACATTAAGGGACTCTGTATAGACATTTGATAAGCTAAGTTTCTTGTGTATATACACCAAAAGGTTGACTGTACATAAGTAGACCAAACAATCCATATCAATAAAACAAATTATGGATTAGAAAAATTGGAAATTTCAAAAGGGTAGTAGAAAAAACCACAATCATGAGTGTGGCATAACTTATACTATACAAGTGTAAGGAAAAATTAGAAATTTTACACATGAGTATAGAGATCATAGAAATAAAAGGCTATTATGAAACAAGGGAGATCATCTATACTTGCAGCTATACTAGTTGACATTTAATCCCTACTTCAGTCACATACAGCCTGTCAATGAGCGATATCCACAATGATGTTTCGGTTACATTTCGTGTTATCTATGATGTCACAAAACAAAATGGTTGCTGTAGTGTGGGGGCTTTGTACAGTGAGGTATTGGGTGAGATAGTGTTCCCTATGATAGCTTTCATAAATTCGAAAAAGGGTGCATATAGTATATAATGCAATACAAATAAGCCTATTTGTGTCCGAATTTAATATTTTCGGTCTGCTTTCCTTGTTGGAGCACATTTTGCACTGTCACAGTACATGTACTACTTCTTACCTTTAATATTATTATTATCTCGTGGATCCATGTGTAAAAAACTACAGACAACATTCATTTCGAATATTGTGTGCCAAAGTCTCTGAAGCCCCTGCACTAACATAGCCATTTTGTCAATTATGATATCAAATTTCATACTTGCAACGTAAAGAAACGCTATTGCGGATATCGCTCATAGTATAGCTATGACTGAAGTTGGGATTAAATAAAAATGTCCAATAGTACAGCTGCAGGTATAGATGACCTCAATCACCTCACCTGTTTGATTGCTTTTTATTTCTATGATCTCTATTCAAATATAAAATAATTTTCCTTTTAATAACATTAATTTAATACTGGTGAACCATCATATAAGGAAAGAATGGTACCAGATACATTATGAAATTTATTGAGCAACTGAGCGTATGCCCAGACCATCGATCACTGAAACACGGAGTGACCATTTCACCTATGTTCCACCTGTTATACAATTGTAAAATCCAAGAACAGTACGAGAAGTGCCTCTGCAATCAGTCCAGTCACTATGGAAATTGCAGTTGAACACTGACCCCAACTATCAATTACTGAAGGCAAGCAAACTAGCCACTTCACTTCAGTTTCCTATGTAGGTTCCACCCATTACACAGAGTACAACGTTACAAACAAAGAACAGTATGAGTAGTGCTTCTGCAATGAATGCAGTCATGCTATTAAAAATACTATGCTGAAGCCATAATACATTACCTTGAATCAACACCTATGCGGTAGTCGAGAAAGAAATTGATAAGTCAATGATGCATGCATTATAGCTGCTACAGTTGATGAAAAGGCGTGTCTCGGGCCAAAGCGACATCGAACAGTGAAGGAATCAAGCCCATAACCTTAACTATTGCTTGGTTGAAAGGCATCAGTTAGTGAATTACACCTGTAGTAGAAAATTCTGTTTAATAAAAATAATAAAAATTCATAGAAATTTGTTGGAGGCATTTGGGATTGTTCTGAAGACATTATGGACTTGACCATGTCTACTGATACAGTCAAGCATGAAGGATAAGTGAGGCTGATATTTTTGGACATGAAAGCCCAAACTTCCATGATCCCTACTATACAGTATTATTGTACTGTATGATACGTGCTACATCACATGATGCAGGAATGTTTTGTATGTGATTGTATGCCAGTACTAGAATGCTAACCAGCATAAGCACCACTCAATCCCAGTGATGCAGTAGCTGAATCAATTGCTTTGAATAGCTTCTCCCATGTTGCATTCACATCAATCATTAGCCACTTTTTCCAAAGGTCATTACAGCACCTGTTAGCATCAGCAACATTGTTCAGTTTAATGACATCTAGTTGTCCTGGTTCAATACCCAAACATATACCAATCTCTTTCCAGTAGGCAGCATATCGTGGGGTGACCAATCTGAGCAGCTCTGCTAGTTCCGGTCTTTTAGTCTCTATGTAAAAAATACACACTGCATACAAGCAGAAATAATTTACATATATACACATGTAAATAAAACACATAATTATGCATATACTACCAAAAGGGCCAGAGGAAGTATTCCTCATTCCAAGCTGAGATGTCACTTTGTGTTGTCTTTAATATCTCCCTTTATTAATTCGATGGTTTTCGATTAAACTAATTTTACATTACTGTATTTGACTGGTTAATAGCTGCAGCTCATACAGTAGCTGCCCCCAGATGGTAGCCACTCAACAGCCTAGAGTTATAGTCATAAGAGCAGCCCTCAGATGAGCCATGGCTTGTATCTGAATATACTGATGCAAGACATGTTTGAAGTAGAAACTGGGCAAAGCATTTGTTTTAAGCTAGGAAATAGCATTTTTGAGAGAAGTATAAAATGAATGATTTTATTGAAGGATTAAACAAGGTCAGTCACTCGTGAATCCATATAAATGCCATAGGCTGCTGCCACACAAGCCCATAGTAGTCACCCTCGGATAGTAGCCGCCTTGGCATAGTAACCACAGGGTTTTCCTTGCTGAAGTCTATAGTAGTTGTGGTTATTAACCGGTCAAATATGGTGCTCTGGCATGACATTTTGTGGAAAGAGTCTTGCATACTATTTTAAGCTCACTACGTAATTTGCCTTCACGTGCCATTCTCATCATTAAGGCATCAGAACCAAAACTCTTAATTACAATACGGTCACTGGATAGCAACATACAGTTGAACTTCTCTATAATGGACACTAGGATTAAGAATTTTTGGCCACTTTTTTGCTGTAATACCGAGGTCTTCCTTTTTCAAAGGCAAAAAAAATTTTTGACTAGACCTTTTAGGGTTAAAATTTTTGTCCTCATTATGAAGGTGTTTTCTCTTGTGTCCTTAGTTTGTTAAGAGAGGCTCCACTGTGTGCTCACTGGTAAAGTCAGGCTGTTTGTTTAGGTCATCCACACAAAACACCACATCTTTAAGTATCCAATCAACTCAACTGAGTAACACATGCCTGTTGTGTCACTTTCAAAATATGGATACATTAGCAGTTTCACCAGACAATTTAAATGGTTTCACTGACATAGGGAAATTACTCTATATGCCAGGATGAATATAGTAAGACCAATTATAGGGGACCCCACCAGAAATATCTAATTGATAATGAGAAGATCCAACAAAGGCAGCAAGATGGGTCATGGGCAACTATTGGCTTTACTAGCTGTACTTTTAGTGGAGTATGCACAATGTAACATGTAGAAACCTAAAATCAGCTATCGGTTAGGCCACCATTAGTTGATAGCTTGTTTCCCGTCCCCCGCCCGTATCACTTTTTAAAGAACTGATTTATACATTGTGTAGTTTGTATGTAAACTGATTTATACATTGTAGGTAAACAGATGTAAAGTTTGTATGTAAAAATTTAAGTTGTATTCTCATAATGAATAATAACCGCCCACCTAGTCTGGCAGCGCCCACCCCTTCGCTTTTAGAGTAAGGGTCTGGTAACCGTAGTATACGATACTTGTGCGACCGGAATTCAAATGTGGTTTCAAATTGCACATGGCGTAATAATTACCTGTTCAGGCTGTTGTAACTTGGCGAAGAAAGCACAAAACTTTATACTTCTTAACATAAATCTTTATGGCATGTGTATCTCGGAATCTTGCTCGGAGAGTATCAGTTGCTTTCCAACTGTTCCGAATCTGGTCGCCATGGCTATTGTTTTATTCATGGCGCAAACTACACGTTTTACGTCACAAATACTTATTTAAACTGGATACTGCGATTTGATTGGCTCTACCACTACAGTGGTAGTAGCACAAGTACCATATGCTACGGTTACCAGACCCTTACTCTAAAAGCGAAGGGGTGGGCGCAGCCAGACTACCGCCCACCCGCATGTGATTTTAGAATGGGAGAAACAAGCTATCAACTAATGCAAGGGGGTGACACACAGGCACTCACTGTAGGTAGGTCTGCGACCGTGGTAGTCAAAGGCCAAGGTCATCAAAATCGTGCCAAGTCAACGGTCAAAATTTCCAACCCACAATCGAAAAGTACTGAAATATCGTCGCTAAGTCACCGGTCAAAGATCGAAAAAGGCTCTTAGTCACAGGTCAAAGCAAAATTTCGGCCGGTCAAGACTTTGACCACGGTCGCAGATCTACCTACAGTGAGTGCCTGTGTGTCACCCCCTTGTAATGGTGGCTTTAACTATCAGGTTTTTAAAAATCGGATATCGATTTTGCCTAAAAAATGGGAATCGGTACAACACTAGTATAAATATAGATGGTTTTGGAGGCACTACACCGAGAGATTTAACATTCATGATTAATTTTATGGGCACACATAAGGCATTATATGGCATCATAGATGTGCTTTCTATGATGGCATGTAGCACGAGACCGCACAACACAGCGCTTACTTAAGTCGTCGTTCTTGAAATCCGCCAGCGGATCCAAGGATCCAAGACTATGAGGCATAAATAGAGAGGGCAACATGTCGAAAAATGAATCTCTCACGTGACTGATACCACAATATAAACGAAGTTGCTACAGATCCGACCAGTCGGACACAAATTTTAAGCGCCTGACTAGAAGTCCGACCAGTCGGACACAAACTTTAAGCGCATCGCTAGAAGTCCGACTCAAGTTGTTACGTGATCTTTGTTCTTCATCGTTTTTACTTACTCCGAGACTTAGCTACTCTGAGGGGAATTTCAGATTTCTAACAAGGCGTACGTGAGGAAGGAAATCAAATAATAGGATATGAGGTATGGAAGTAACCTTGTCAGTAGATAGGTGTGCAGATCTGCACCGTGACGTGTTTCACTTGTCTGTTCCTGGGTGCATTGTAGCTAATACCATAGATAATCGATTATCTATGCTAATACTGTGAAAAGAAGTGGATCTTCACAGATGTACAGTTAACTTGGCTTGGCTACAGTATCAGAGATCCTTGTAGTGTGTAGAGGATGCATGGTTGTATCAATATTTATTGTGAGTTCTTCAAATTGTTCTAAGTAGCAGTGTTGTATAAATCATAGATGCTTTTTGTCAATCACTGAGTAGGGTATGGTACTGTTTAAATCCCATGCACATTATAGCTAGCCTTGACACTACCTGTCTAGGTATGTAGTGTTAGGCGAGGCAAACTTGATTGCTTGTTTCTCATCCACCAAAATTCAGATTTCCATGTGGGTGGTAGGTCCTTATTCATTATTAAAGAAGTACTCTAAATTAAGCTGTCTGTTATTATATACGTTAGCTGAAGCCTGTTAAGTAACTATTACTTACATTTTACTACCATTTCTGAGGTGCAAATGAAATTTGCTGTGCTATAAAAGGATAGCCAGCCTTCTTAGCATCATAATAAGTTTGCACGTGGTTGATAACAGCAGTAATGAAATTAGAAGCGGTGGGATAAAAAAAGGGATGTGGGTAGGGATGAGAAACAATCAAGTTTGCCTGGCCTTAGGTAAAGAAACAAGTTCTCAACTACCAGCCACCTGTGTAAGCCTGCATCCCGGCCTGTGTTTAGGGTTTCTATCACTGAATGAGTAGTGATAAATTGTTTAGCAATAGACAAGTCATACATTGTCTAGTCTTGTTACAGATTAAGCACATGGTATTATATAATATAAATACCGCATGCTTATGACATGATGATTGTGGGATTACAACTATACCACATCAGAGGAAGTTGGACGCACTTTACATGCCACTAAAACAAATTACACAAAATCCCTTTTTTTTTAGAGGAGGTTAATACATCGCAATCTCAGAATAACTCACTCAGCTATTTCATGTTTCGTTAATAAAATACGTACGTGAAGGCTGGTGAAGTAGTGTACACTAAACCGCAACTTATTAATTTCACCCGGAATTCAAGCACTGCCAAAGTACATTGCCTTGAAGCTTACACAAAGGACGATCTCAATATCTAACGATCCCCAGCGATCCCCACCATTTTTCAGTTTTGTATTGCGACTATTGACGATCACGTGAAATACCAATCAAAGAATGCAATTAAAGTACAGCTCATGTGAACGCATCCAACCTCCTCTGATACTAGATCTCCTACTATTGATAGTGATCTTAAAAGTCACCCTAGGCTATCTATAGTAACCTTGAAGTATTTATTATAACCTTTTATCATGTAAATAATAAGGTCATGAAGTATACCTTAGCTATATGTTAGGGACCTACTTTACATGTTTACTATAATGAGGTGGTCATATTAATGAGGTCACTGCTAGTAAGATGCTAACACAGCATCAAGGGGCAAGCATGCTATATTATTTTATCATTTACATACTGATGGATGCATATATACAAACATACATACATATTAGCGGCACATACTTGTCATTTATGTGGGGTTCACGGGCTTGCCCAATCATGAGGTGATCTTAATAATGAGGTCATGAAGTACACCTTAGCTATGTTTGGGACCTACTTGACATGGTCACTACAATGAGGCAGTCTCATTAATGACATCCTGAAGTACACCTTAACTATGTTTGGGACTTACTTGACATTGGTCACTATAATTAGGTGGTCTTATTGATAAGGTCGTGAAGTACACCTTGACTATGTTTGGGACCTACTTGACATGGTCACTAGAATGAGGCAGTCTTATTAATGAGATCATGAAGTACACTTTGGCGGACCTACTGGATATGGTCACTATAATGAGGTGGTCTTATTAATGAGGTCATGAAGTACACCTTAGTTATGTTTGGGACCACTTGACATGGTCAATATAATGAGGTGGTCTCATTAATAAGATCATGAAGTACACCTGTTTGAGACCAACTAGAAGTGATCAGGTAGTCATATAAAAAGCGGTAGCTGCTAATGGAGGTTTTTCTGTGAGCTAGACAATTTTATGCAATATTTCATTTGATGCTACCAATCCAATAAAAATCTGTGGTGGGGTTACTGAATAACTGGTAAGCTGTGATCTTGCCCATGGTTGTATACTACATTCATCAAACGAAAGTCAGCAACGCCAAAACAATTTTACGGTCAGCTTACTTTCTGGTCTGTTTAAGACAGTTGTCATTAGCATTGATACATCACTGTCATGGCTGGCAATGACTCAGTTAACTGAAGGGTAACACTCAATGCTAGGTAGTACACACAGTTTTCCACTTGTTAGCTTACTTTGTAGACAAGACAAACATAATTGGGTAGCTACTTGATACACTAATGTCACAGTGTGGCACTAACATGGGTCTCAATACTAGTAGCCACAATTTGCCACTTCCTTTTGTTCTTTCTTCACTTGCTTTGCCAAGGTATTGGTGACTAGCATGTAACCGTTTAAGAGGTAGGATGCGGTAAAATAACTATGCAACAGACTGGTATACTTTGAAGTTGCTATGACAATTTTTTGTAGATACTGCTAAAGCTCTGTGTGAACAGTAACCCAGAGAAAAAGCTTAAAGGCATGCTGGCTGCCAGTGTAAGCCAGATATGCTGCTGGATATAATTCTTGGTTGTTTTGTGCATATGTCTACTTGTGTTCAGTGAAATATAGTAAAGTTATGAGCATCCTTTCTTTCAAGGCAAGAACTATCCAGTGTCAAGTTACAGCTACCACAAGTATAGTACCAGTTAAAGAGGATAAAGAATTCTGAAAACAACAAAAAGTGTGTAGCTATTTAAAAATGTTGCACAAAACTAATTTAACATCTCAATGACAGCAGTGATGAGAAGTGAAGAGGAGTCAGATTTGAACCACCGTGCTTGAAGCAGTATGATAAACAACCTCAATTGATGAGCTTCAAAAACAGCAAAAAGACAAGAAACAAAGTATGTGAAACCTCTCCACATAAATTTTCTATTCGAATAGTTGTGAAGAAAATGACTGATTGTTTGATTATACTTTAACCACGAAAAAGCAGTAAAAGTAAACCTGAGAGCTATTTCTATCTCTTTTAAAAATGAATTTTCCAGTGTGATTATGTCACCTTGTTCACAATCTTCAAGCTTCAAAGTTGGTTTCATCCTTAAATAGTGTGTTTATGAATCAAATTGTGTCATGCGACGAAATAGACAAATTCAAAATAATCATTTCAGCACTAATTTGTAGTATCACTGTCTGATTCTTAACCCGGGATGGGATCTTTGATGTACAGCGATTTGTACAAAAATTACTTGCACGCACTGCAACATTACAGGGTTTTAGTATAGTATACTGTAAATATAATGATAGGGCTGGATACCAGGTTATGGTGTACTTTGAACATAATGACACCAAGACGAAGATCCAGTACAACAACTACATATAAATAATACATCATTTGTCAATCTTCTTCGGCATATCAACTCTCACGACACATAGCTGTGGTAGACAAGCGGTTACCTAGCTTTGGACCATGATGTTACCTGCATTAGTTACATGTACAAGTTGTAATGCAGTTTACATGCTTACTATTTTATTTTATGTAGTACTTGTCCAGAATGAACATTGTCTACATAGCCCTGGAACAGTCAGGATAACCAAATAAACGTGAATCCTGATAGTGCTAAGAAACAACTAAAAGACAAACAAAAATGTAAAGTTATACATACATACAGCTTCAGTGACAAATATTAGATGTATGCATGTTTTCCAGTTTGTTGTACAGATTCAAACAAAATAAATAAAAGCACTGTTTGGAGTTGTAGTGTTTGGAGGGTTGTGTGTGCTACCAGTAGAAGGTTAAGCATAGTTAAAAGCAACTCCATGGTTTCATAGTAGCTTGACAGATAAGTTATCCGTCCTTAACAGCCATCAAATGGATGTGTGTGTACTGTGTGAACCTTATTACTACTTCAAGTATTTACATAGCTAATGATGTGTACTTTCTTGGTGGCCACTTCAACTTAATTGTTTACAGGCAATATCTCAAACACAACATTGGTAGGTCAGCAAATAAATTTAAATATTTGTATAGCAATCAGTCTAAACACAGTACAAACTACAAAATACAAGCAATTGTGGTCTTGATGAAATGTCACAAGCTTGTTTGCAGCCTATTGTGTTATGAGAAGATATTTGAGAAATATAAATTTCTACTTAGAGACTAATGAATGAAATTCGCACCAAATACATGCTACATACCTAAAACGTGCTGTATAGCTGGGTGAACAGGTGCTCATGTTGTCGCTCTAGCTATAAGCACTTTCACTTTCAATGAAGTAGGCTCGCCTCTTGAGTTCTGATCTTGTAAACCCAAGTCCAGTCACTGCATGTCCATTTCACTAGCGTTAAGTAAAAGGTTCAAGGCCAGTATTTCACGACTTTGTCTCAATCCCCACCGTTTTCCTGCGTATAATCATGTGATTGCATCTCTATTAAATTTTATTGCCTAACATTTATAGTTGTACCACAATCAAGTTACCCTGGGGACACACCTGGGGATATCCCCTGGAAAGAAATAATACGGCAACTTTGTGTAAGTTAGATGTTTATTTGTGGTCTCACGTGCCGTACAGTTGGTGTGGTTTATTTTTTGCCCCACACAAACGATCTGGCATGCGAGACTAGTCTGTCCAAGAGTGTTGTGTATGACACTAGCCATCTTCCTTGGCTCGTTGCATTGCTGCAGACTTCAGTTTAGACACTAGATGACTAACGGTGATGATCCGTGAGAATTAGAAAGCTTAACTGAAAAACCGTGAGTTTAGAGCTACTGCTTGTGAGACCTTGAGCTTGATAGTGAAATCGTGAGACTCACATGAGGGGTTGGCAGGGCTGGCCTAGTGTGCATGTGATTTAAACTGTACCATACCCCTAATTATATTATTATTACTATCAATTTTTGTCAAATGACAAGGGGCTGGGCCTGAAAATGTGCTCCCCACAAGTACATACAAACAACAGAACAAAAGATACAAGAACAATACACTAATGCGAAAGCAATACAAGTAAACAGAAAAGATACTAGGACAATACACTAATACAAAAGCAATACAAAAGAAATACAAAACAACGGTTAAAAAAAGAAATCATTTGAGGGCAGCACGGAATGGATTGATATTGGTTACCTGTAAGACAGGTGCAGGTATGTTGTTCCACAGAAAAGGTGAATTATGCACCTATCAATGTAATCCCCGACTACCACTAATACGGGCTGAGGTGGAATTTGCATCACTGAAAATTACAATTCCTCACCTACTGGGGAAGTACTGGAGATGCAAACCCTGACCAAATCTCGACTTGCAAACCCCAGGAATATTGGGGCTAGGAGGTGATTTGAACGGTCGTATGACGTTGTTCTAGCAATGAGTTGGCGTGAGTGATTCTAGTATGAATGTAGTAGTTAGCGCCCCAGACATTCCTTCCAAATTGAAAGCACACACTTTTTCTGCCTGAGTGAATTTCTTTAGTGAAGAAAAATCCCCGCTACGTTGGAGAAATTTAGCAATCAATTCCCCCGCCATCCCCAACCTTTCCCCACCCTCAGCCCGTATCAGTGGTAGTCAGGCATTATATTGATAGGCGCATTAATGAAAAAAGAGTAATGATAAGGATTGATAGTGTATGTTGAGATATACTCCAAAAAGCAGTCTATCCACACAACACCAGAGACACTGCTACTTAGAAGAACTCCTCAGAATAAATATTGACATAACCATGCCTCCTCTATGTACCACAAGGATCTCTAATACTGTAGCCAAGCCAAGTTAAGTAAGCAAACTGTATATCTGTCTGTTCACAGTAACCCCAATGCACCCAGGAACAGACATGCAGATCTGCACGCCTATCTACTGACAAGGTTACTCCCATACCTTTTTTTTTTTTTGGTTGACAATGATAATATAAATAAACACTTAAACAGTGGGCAGAGAGGCAAACTCTGCCCAGTCCTGGGATGATGGTATTGTTGCCATTACAGAAGCAGCATTGCCACGTTGAACATCAATGGCAACCTTCTGAATCAAAAATTGGTTGGCCCTATTATCACCAGACTGTTCCATCACCCGGGAACCTATCCGCCTCACTAATGAGCGTGCACATGATCCCCAAGCACCCAGGGTCTCAACACATAAAGGGGAGAAGTGAAATGATGGAATCAGAGAATACTTTCTGCACCTAGCTGACTCTGCAGAGTTTGTCAGCCGGCTGGCACCACTTGCAGAAGTAAATAAATTAGATGGGGCCAGGGTGTCTGAACAGTCCCAGAGCAAGGGTAAGCCTCGTGACCAAGGAATCAATGACATGCTATTCAGCCTCTTACCTAGTCTGGCGCCGCCTGCCCCTTCGCATAAAGTAAGGGTCTGGTGAAATACAGATACTAAATCATTTCTAGCGCCCAGATTCGGCGCTAGCTAATTAGTGCATGCCAATGACGTTCACACAGAAATCGTCTTGGCAACACAATGCTTTTGTTCGAATTGAAGTGCAATCATCTGACGTAACAAGCATTACGTGCACTGTCTAATTGAATTCCTTTGAAATGATTAGGTATTTGTATTTCACCAGACCCTTACTTTTTGCGAAGGGGCGGGCGACGCCAGACTACCTCTTACCATCATTACGACACACACCGACTGGCTCCAAAACAGCAGGTACACCTCCAGACACCAGAGCACGACTCATATCCTATTTTGAGTTTCTTCCTCACCTAGTACGCCTTGTAGAAAATGCCTCAGGGAGAGTAAAGTACAAAGATCACGTGACCCGTCGGACTTCTAGCTATGCGCTTAAAATTTGTGTCCGACTGGTTCTGTAGCCAACTTGATATCGTTACTAAATAGACCATAATGGTATATGGTCACATTACGCTATTTTGACCGCTATGGTCGATATTACTGCTGTGGTAGGTTACGAGGATTTACTAGACTAGGTTACTTATCCAGCGCGCTGGTTCTTGGCGGGTGGTTTTCTCTTTCCCACAATCGTTACGTGCGGGGTTGCTGGTTCACAAGCGTTCTTCACGAGGTGCTCTGGGCCTGTCATCACGAAACTTGCCAAGGGATCAAGGCCACTCTGAAGTAGAAGCAAAGACGACAGACTACGGTGAGTGATGCTTCTGCTTTCATAGACGATTTACAAGGTTAAGCAATACGAAAAGTTAGTTGTTAGCCTGAGCCTACACAGAGTCTTCCAGGGATTTGACTGTTATAACGTTGCTGAGTTTGACTGGCCTGTAATTGATGAACTGTTTTCGTTAATGTCACCAGTACGAAAAGCACTGAACTGTGGTGCCATTCAGCAAGCAGCTCGTGTTGCAATCTCCTGTTCATACAGGATCTTTAACTCCCGTGCTTCCACTATTTGGGATGTAGTTGATCTGTTTACCTGTTGAGAAGCCATGTATAATTGTTTAGTATTGTATGTAGTTTTTTTTTTTTTTGGTCTTGCCAGGGCTCCATACTTTTTAGTAATAACTTGGTAACCCTGAGACTGGACTCCTGACCCCTTGTAATTATTTGTTCATGTAATTGTCAATTATTATGACGTTTATCTCTCTCTACGTTGTGGACCTTATTCAGTTTATTGAAAGACATTCTGAATTGAGAAGGTGCAAAGGAGTGTTACTAAGGCCAAGCCAACATATCCAAAATATGTCATCTTAAACCATACATTGGGTGACCTGCAGTTCGAATCCTGGGGTTGAATGGATTTTTTCTCTTCTTTGTCCCTTTTCTGTTTCACCTTATTCAGCTCTAAGTCATGTAGTTTTAAAGTTTATTCAGTCCCTATAGTGTAAGTCATCAATTATCGGCACTTGTAAACTACAGAAGCTACAGGGCATATGGAGGCTACCAAGTTCCACAATGGGCAGTTATATCCCATAAAACATTTTATGAATCGTTTTTATTTATTGTTGTTAGAGTGTTATGCAAGCTATGCTGGTTAAGCATGGAATTGCATAAAAATAATTTTATATTGCGAACCACTACGCTTTTACGTTTAACCTGAATATCTCTTGATCAGCTGGCCTCATCTTTGTAAAGCTTCTGGGAAACGGAGTTATGCAAGGACTGTATCTCCCTCAAAAATTTCACAAAGAACCAACGAGGCATCATGGAGGTACACACAAAATTGCACTTTGTACTGATAATTGATCAATCATGAAAGTATAGTTGCCAATAATAGGTACCCCATGCCAATAATTGGCACATGATAGGCATTGTGATTTTCCGTATAACAAGATGTTCACTCACATGAGATAATTAAAATTTGGTATGCTAAGAGACGAAGGATTATTCTGTTAAATGGTTCAAATCAGAAGTTCATACGCCACTGAATTAAAGAATTACAACTGTGTGATGAAATGCCGATAATTGGTGACTTACACTATGTGCAGTTTAGGTTATGTAATCCTAAGGCTGCAGCACATGTTGCTGTCAGGCCTTTAGTGCTGGTCACTGTAAATCTTGAATACAAATGCATTTTAAAATCTGTAACGTATTAAATTATGTAAAAATAACACTGTTTTTATTATTTACCTAGGCTTGAGTCACATACAAACACAAACAGGACGACCTACCAATAGGACAAGTATATAATGCACAGTACATTATAGCAAATTAAAAATAACTGATACAAAAATTTAATGGCCTAGACCTAATAAATTGAAACAGAAAAAGGGCTTGGCAAATCTTCTGTAATACTTGCCTATTTACAATGGCCTACCTAGGTTACCCATACATACATAGCGTAAGTAATGCTAAAGCCTCAAACTAGCAGATCTGTATGCTAGTATAGCTACTCACAGATGTGTTAGTTTGGTTTTGCCTGCATGATGTGCAGTTTGGATCAGTTTGTAAAATCTGGTCACATATACAGTATCTAAACTGTATGAAACAAGTTGATGTTGTGCAACTTCTAAAAACCAGGCACTCAGCTTGCTTTAACCAACCAAATGCTTATAGTACAAATTTTCTATTGTTTATGCAAGAATTTGTTTCATTTAATTGTAATTATTTATTTAACTATTAAAAATTATTTTGTAGTTCGTTAATTACCACTTTCTTTTGTTGCTAAGCCGTAAACAATGCATATATATAGAAGTAAGTATTTTCTTAAAGTTTTATAGTTTTTCTATGATAATCTTTAACAGAAATCCACTAAACCAGTTACTAACTCTCTTCATTTTCGCACATGTATGAGAAGGGACATGTCCACTTTTTTTCTGGTAGCCTATAAGGCTATGACACTTATAGAGTCTATTAGAAAAGGTGTTCAATCTGTGTTCTGCTGCCTGCTTTATCCATATTTAACTCACACACAAAGAAACCGCTTCAAAGTAAAGCTTACCTGCCTTAAAGTGTAATAGAATGTATATACAGCTCTCATTTATCAAACCTTTATCATAAAGCTTTTTGCTCATGTTGGCAAAATGACACATACACACATTCACACACACAATTTGTATATGTCAATTACAGTAACCAGGCTCACACCTTGCAGCTGCGGCTGCAGGGCGTGCTCCTGGTTAAAAACTTTGTCAGTCTGGATTCGCTGGAATATAAATTTTGTTTACAGTACTATGACATCAAGGTCACACAAAGCAACCAACAATGACCTACATTTACTTGAATCACAGCTTCGAAATGAAGTGCACAGATTGTCCGCAAAGAGCCATACCACTAGTATAAGGAAAAAGCAGACATCTGATACGCACATTAGATATGATGCAAAGACTGGCAAGAGAATACAGCAAGATAAACCTAGACGCAGGACAAAGAGGAAGACTGTACAAATGGCGCAAGCTAGTGTTGGTAAGTAATACTATTCTGCCTGATACACTATGGTTTGAATTACTACTTCTTTTAGCCAACATGCAAATCGAAGAAGCATATGATGCAGCATGCCTAGATCTGCAGGGTGATTATAATGAAACTATAGAAACAGGTACTGCAGGTGCATTACAGGATGGGCCATTTATGATCAGCAAATTAATAAAAGTAATAAAGTAATGACCTAGCTAGCTTGCCTAGCTGTAATGGAACCATAATGTTTTGCAATTGGAAAGTGTCACTAAACATAAAGCTTCTGAATGCAAGCAGAAGTATCGTTTCGTTGATCTCAATTTTTAACTACATATGCTTTAGATAATGAATCATCAGAAAATCATATCCTGCAACAGCTAATGGTTGAGATTGAGGCTGATTTGTCTAAAGTGTCTAGGATGAACAACAGAAAAACTGGCAATTGGACAGAAAGGATGGAACCCAGTGAAGAAAGCTGGGAAGCAATTAGACCTACATTATTTGAGTATAGTGTAGCCAGTGCTGCTCCTCCCAAACATAAGGTGTGTTTGTGCATGCAGATAATTGCTGAATATGTGGGTTATATATTATGAATGTGTATGTATATTGCTTGCCAGTGCTATGTGTTTATGTAACACTTATGATTTTAATTTAGGATTGTTTTCACTGTGGTGAAAGGAGTGGAGTTGTACGTTGCTGGCAATGTGAACCTTCGTGCATGCTATGTGCTCAGTGTGATATTAAAATCCACACCATGGTAGCTCTCCATAATCGAGACATCTGGACAGGGTCATGCTTTTTGTCAGTTTCTCCAACCCAATATGTGGATGAAAACACACATGATATTGTGGAGATAGGTCAGAATTTCTGATGTGCACTTACTAGTTTCTGTTAACGACACATGTATAGAATGTCCCATACCATTGACGGTTCCAAAGGTCTGTCCATCTTGTGGTGTTAAAGGGGATATGGATGTGTACAAGAGTGGAGAAGCTAAAAGAATTATTGTTACAATGTCTGGTTAGCCATTTGCACAAATTAGGGTGAAAAGTTTAATTGGTGAAATAATTTAAAGGACGATATGATCTATCTGATGCACACGTGGTATGCTTAGCATGCCACACTGTTTTTGCTGATGTATTCCATGAGACAGTGTCTGAAGGATTCTGGCCTGGTAGTGCTGGAAGGAGATTAGCATATTTATTCCATCAAGATGTTTTCAAATTTTTCATCCATTTAAAATTTTTCAATCCAGGCATGTCACAGTCAGGGTTTTTGAAAACCTTGGAACAAATCAGCTTACTGAATGGAAGAGTGAGTTACATTCTATTTAAATAATCACTATATGTATTGCTGTATGTTCACAATTTTGGGGGACTACAAGGTTACTCTGTGCAACCTTTGACGTGACAGTATGCATACAGAGCAACAAAATTATTCACCATTTTCATGATGGTATACAAGACAATTCTCTTCTTCTATTGTCAAAAGAACTGCACATGTGTACTCTAGTATGCTGTTTACTACTTTAGATACCAACCATAAATCCAACAGCCTTTTCTAAAGCATTGTCAGAGTGGAAGTACTGTCAGTATGAGAAGCAAAAACTGAAAGGTGTTCCTTTGTTAGATTGTCCTGCATGTTATTCTAATCAGCATTCTGTTCACATTGACGGAAATAAGAAATTGTACAGATTCAGCAAAGTGCCAAGGTAGACATTTATGATTATGAATACACAGCTGTGTGCACACTTATTTAGAGGGTCAAGGAAGTCGTATTATGATGGAGCTTTTATTGCCAAAAATGAGGACGTAGATGATCATTTAGCTTTGATTGGTTACTTTGATGAGACATTGATGGTAAGAAAGAAAGTATTAATTGTAATATTTATTATTCACCGTATACTTACTCTATTGGTAATCTTGACAATGGATACTAAAATTTTGTGCTTAACCAATTGATGTTCTTCTACAGTGTATACAATGTAGAAAAGCAATCTTCTACCACCAATGGAACTATTTATATAAATATAATACAAAATTTTATTTTAAATTCTCAGTTTTAGTAATAAAATGGCCATCATAAAATAATGCAGAAATGAGACGATGAAAGAATTAATATGTGTTGGTGATTATACTGGTACCTGTACATACCCTAGGTGCAGTTAGCCTAAAATTTAAATGTATTAAAACAATACCTACTGTATGCTCCTACTCCACCACCCTGTATCCACCTAACCATTGTCATCACAACAACAAAAAACATCACTACTAAAATTGTGATCAAAAGGCAGCAAAACCAAAAAAGCAGTGTCTTGGAGGATTTGAACCCATTGTTGGAAAGTACTTTCTTTATATTCTGACCACTTAAAAATTATTTTGTTGTTATGCTTTAGGCATGCTGGCTTAGTTGCAGTTCTACACATGCTAATTATAGCATCCTCCACAGTAATGACACAGCTGTGACTTCCTTTTAGGTACTCTGATAACTATACTAAACCGGATATCCTGCACTTTATGATTAGGATACTATGGTATTTATATTAATGCAATACTACATAGAATTCAAGACAACTTACTAATAAGGACTTACATCAATTGTATTGTGCACACACATTAAGAACCTGAAATCACATCTCTTTAACATGGACACCTAAATAATTAGGTGATTGTCCATTTGTATTATGTATAGTCTATACAGACCCTGGAAACCAGAATACTTCAATTTTACATTATTCCCAAGATTGGGCCAAGAACACATACATACAAATACAGTATGTATAACCACTTTGCCTGGATTACTACATAATATGTGAAAGTAAACCCTTAAGATGGATAGTCATGTGTTTGTAGTAAATATGTGTTTAAATTGAAGCGTGACGATCAATGTGGATCTACTCGTTGGAAAGCTGCTAAAGCAGTATCTCGAACAATGCCATCTCTAGATGAGACTGGACTGGAAGTTGGTGGATGCAGACATGCAATTGCTCAGAAAGCTGTCAATATGTTTCATGGAGAAATGTATGTTTACCTATGCTGCAATACTTTCTTTATCATAGTTACTGTCACAGCTATGGATATGCACATTATTTGCACACAAAGGTATTTGCTCCACGAAATGTTAGCTATTTCTGGGAGGACATCGTCTGTAAATATTGGCCTTGGGCACGTAACAAGGAGCACCTTTTTCCAGGAAGCATGGACATGATACCCTGTTTATCTGTAATGCATGGAAAAGCACATTCTTGGCCATGTGGGGTTCGTAACTTTGTGCATGCATGTGATATGTAGCTACAACAATCAAATATTTCAGATTATCTGGGGTGGTAGATGGCAAGATGGTGCAGCAGGCGGATCAGGGGAAGACATGGAGCAACTTTTCTCTAATTTATCCAGATGGGCATTTTCAACAAAAATGTTAAGTGCAGCTGGTATGTAATTTTGTACATGGTGCATAAGTATCATGCTACCACTAATTTCCCTTGCATTGTTGCCGCTTACCATTGTATTTGTTGCACTGTAGGCAGAGATGATGCACTAACCGAAGCAGTAATGTTTTGGAATGAAAGGAAGGTATTAGGACTGCCAAAACATCTATCTTTAAGGATTCAAAAAGTTTGTGACACGAACATGGAATGATTATCCTATGCATGCGTATATAAAAGGCTCGAGCTGTCATAGAGGAAATGGAGGAAGTTTTAAAAGAGATTGAAGAAAAAATAGGGATGAGTTTAACAACGACTACACTACAACATTTCAAAGCTAACTTATGCCAGATTGCACATGGTTTGTGCCAATAACATGGTTAACTGGATGTGCCATTCTAAATTTTGTCATATTTTAGTTGAAAGGTCAACAGATACCAGCAGTGTGCCTCTATCTTTAGCAGGGCAGTACTACAAACTATTGCAACAGATAAAGGATGCCAATTACTTAAGGAGTTTTGTAGCTGGACATGATGTTCCTGTCAGTATAGCTATTGGTACGTAGTTATATGAGCTAGAAAATTATAGCGTGTGTATGTTTTCATAGACAACAATGACCTTCATATCAGTGCACAGGCTTTTGCAGATGCTGTAACCCAAAAGGCTAATGCACTTCATGATTTAGAGAATCGTTTAGGCCTCACTAACCAAGATGAAAGAGAATCTGTGCTACAAAGAGGCAGACAAGAAGTCCTCAATCAGACAAAGGAAAGACTGGCCAGCCATCTTGAAATGCTGCATTTGAGCATCATGAGGAAACAGGAAACCATCACCAAAGATACAAGTTTGTTGTACCACCAGCACAAGTCTATTGCCTGATGTGCAAGCAAGATAAGTCTAAAAGAGAGGGCATATGAATTTTTATAGGCTAAGGGGAAAACATGGTAAAATTAACAACTTGGATTTTTAATCTGTTGCTAATCTGGGATTTCAGATAATACTAAATTATCTGTACATGCACTAAACTTTTGTGTCATCCAGTTTGATACATATTGCTTAATTTGTATATGCGCCATGCAACAGGTAATTAAATTTTGTGAGATATCTATGTATGGTGTGGGAGTTTTGCATCTAGGTAGCCGTCAGCGTTCATTTGGTATGCATCAAATGTATACACAAATCTGCCGGAATACAAAACAAGGTATTTAGGCCAGTCAATGGAGTTTTTAGTAAGAATGTGTATATAGCTACAATATAGCTAAAGGTGATCAAACTGTGGTATATGTGTATAGTTACTGTATATACATACGTATCTGCATCCATGCACATCCGTGCAAGAATCTGTAATACTTGCTATTTGATACAAGAGGTGTATTAATGTATGCAACACTTTACAGCATCTAGCAAACAAAGGCAAGCACTAAGAAAAGCTATAGCTCAAGATAAGAAGAAAATTTCAGAAGTAGTCACGCACTATAATAGTGTTATTCAAGACCTGCAACCATCGCAGTCTTTGTTGACTACAGAAGAGGTAACAGCAGGAATTTTCCCTTGGTCAGCACTATCAGGTATGATTTGTGGGTCACATAATGTCCAATGAGTGGATTTTTATCTCATGTAGGAGTTCGTAACTGTATTGCTGTTCAACTGCAATATGAAGCTGTAGATACATATATGAAATTATGCAGATTCCAAGAAGAGGAACGGCAGGTCATTCGAGAGATGACTTCATTTCTCCTTTATTTTAAAGATAGAGTTTTGTCATCCTTGCATCAGTCATTGGCAGGTAATGCACTTATTTCTATATTGACAGCAATGTGTATTTACATATTCTGCTGGGATTTATTCGACATAATTTATATAGAAACGGAAACACTTCTGTGTGATGATGAGGTTTCAACTGAATATCATGATAATGGATCACTCGATTCTCATGACGATGAATTGCTGAATCACCATCATGATGGATTTCTGAATTGTTGTAACAATGGATCACTGAATTGCCATGACGATGGACTGTTGAATCGTCATGATGATGGGTTGCTGGATCATGAAGACAATGAAAATTGTGATCAAGTATGCAACATTAGTTAGTATCTCTTCACTGTTGTGTTATCAAAGCTGTGTTGTTATTACCTACTGTACAGCATGCCTTTCGCAATTGTACAGTATCCTCCATATAACTTTTCATTGCCAATAGAGAACCCTTGCTACTTTGCACTCTTCAGCACATCAATTTACCCATGCAAGATACTTATAATCAAAAGGCCATTTCATTGAGCTTGTTTAATTGTCTATATATATATCCCATAAACAGAAATTTTGGCAAGCAGAATTAGCATTTTGCTGGGGTTTAATTTGACAAAATGCATGTGGTAGCAAATTCTATGGAAGCTACAAGCAGTTACGAACTTGCTAGATATGGAAAATTTTTGATTTGGCAAGTTTTGTAAGCATCTACGAAATTGCCAATTTACTTAATTCCGCACCAAAATTTCTGCTCATACAGTATGCATTTAAAATTTAATTCCACCTTATTAAAATTTAATTCCACATCAAAGTAAATGATCATCATTACACGCTCTGAATAAGAGCCCCATTCTTGTCCAAAGCATCTAAGTACTGTTCCCTTGCAAATAATTATCTTCTCAAATTACACCGTGGTGTCAGCTGCAAACAAGCGTTGTCATTTTATTGAGACCTCACCCTTAATACTCAATATTTTGTTGTTTAGGCACTGCTTTTATGCTGTAGCTAATAGATACTTATATTTTTAAAACCTGTAATTTGTGTATTCAAACAACTGTTATTATAAATAAAATCAATGTGGCTTGACTAATATGTAAAGTGATCATGTCATATATCTTTTTGTGCATTCAGGGATCCCTTATGTCCAAGGAGACTACCTGCAAATATTCTTCACACTCAAAACACCCTAGTTTTCTCAGAGGAAAGTGTGCTTTGTTCAACGAAGGAATACTATATGCTTCAAGCATGCTCAAAGCTGGACTAAAAAGCTTCAGTGTTTTTCTTACACACGATCATGATGATATTAGTGAAGCAGATGTCTGTGATCAGCCAACCGGTGGGGAGTGTGATGTGTATACAACTGACGATGATGCAGACACATATTTATCAGATTAAAAATGTTATTTGTTTATTTAGCTATGTTTACCAAGACTTAAAATGTAATTTACACAAAAAGGACTTTTATAAAAATTCCCATCATAGAGTGGGGTGATGAGCTCAAGGTGATCAAAATGTCAGTACTATAAAATGTTTTCATATCTACAGTTATAATACAACCATATACTGGCACGGATTCTAGATCTTTGCATGTCTATTATGAAGGTAAAGGTCAAGTAGAAAAGAAAACACCTCAGTATGGAGGAAGAGACAGTGTGGCATAAGTAAATAATTTTTACAACTACTTCAACAGCTACATGATATGCACGAAGCTCAACCTGAGCGAGGGTTATCCAATATCACAAAATGAATTAAGCCACCTTATCCATATGAGAATAAAGAAAGTCTAAAATTTTTATCACCAAAGTGGAGAACCCAATAGTTTCAAGCTGGTGCCTTGCTGGATGTTAAGGTAATTCAGGAAAAGAGTCCCCAGAAAGTTAAAATGGATCACACTTGGAGAAATGTGATCCTTGAGTGGTAAAGTGAGGCAGTAGTAAAGAAATTAACTAATGTACCATCATCAAGGTACAAGATCATGAAAATGGACAGGGTCAATGAATTAGAACAACAAGTGAAAACATGTGACCAGATTTGCTAAAAGCTTAGGGTCTTCCACACACATGAATCTGATCGTATGAACTTAGAGATGTATAACTTGGTGTTCAAGTTACAGTATAATTTTCTCCATTCAACCGACCACTGACTTATATGGTGATGCTCATTACTGCCCAAATTTCAAGGGAATGCCCTTTAGCAATCTGAAGATATGACTTGTCAAAGTTGGTAAATTGGATGAGTATATGCATGGAAGACCTGTTTTCGCAAATCTGGTCACATAATGTGTAAATGCATGGTTCTGTGAAGTTGTAAGGATGTATTGTGTCAAAGGTGTCATTGGGGGTTCTAATGCCAACAGTTAAATTTAATATGACCGGGCTTGCAAAAATAGGCCATGTGGGCACAAACCTATACTCTATCACATAACATTATATCTCAGTCCTGAAATACAGTATTTATTATTCTGTAACTTGTGTTATAAAGCCAAACACTTTTTTGACAAAATCTGGATCGCCTGGCCATAACATATTGGCATTAAAACTTATGGGCAAAAAAAGTAGACAAATTTTGTGTGCCCACATGCCCCATTTTCACACGTCCGATCACATATTAAAGCGAGTTATATATCTAACTTGCTATTACATTAATAAAATAATTATACCATGCATGAAAGCAAGAGTATTCCTCAGGTGGGTGAACTAGCTAGTTCACCCACCTGAGGAATACCCTGCAGGCACACAACAATGGGGTATGCATATATCAAACATGTCATTGTACCTTGCAATTGTGTGTCTGTATTCTGTATACACAGCAGCTATACACCCACAGCTATTAAGCGTGTGGTATCAAGATCGTTATGGCCATGGCTGATCTTGTACTGAAATAAAAATTAGCTGTTTACAGCACAGCCATTTCATGGTACCGGTGCAGCTTACCCTTTTGGTTTGGAGTATGACATTGTTATGTCCCTCCAAATGCCTAGTATTAATTTTAGGTACAGGATATATTACATGCATGACTTGACTCCCCAGTATGCTTCTTTCAGTTGATATGCTCATGACCAGCTTGATTAATTTTCCTGACAAGAAGGCTGATACCAGTTTTTTTATTTTTTTTTTATTTCATGTTTCCATTTTCTCAGAAGTTCTGACATTTCAAGCTATAACCTACAGCTGTTTGCTTCTCATTGTTTGAGATCATTTGGGTACATGTTCTGGAACATCAAATCCTGGTCATGGATTATATAAAACTATGTGCTTTCATATGGTTTGGCCATCCCTGACCCAGAATTTGTAGTTGACCATGGATTGCATTATATATCCGTGTCTTGGAGTAACTTCTGCTGGTTTACTTTTTCTCTGTGACTCTTTCAGGTTTGGTGACAATCTTTTAATGGTATTAGAGTTCCAATCTCAACAATCTTTTTAATGTAGTTTTACATGTAGCATTAGCAATGAACTCTCAGTACAAAGAAAATACGGCTCTACACAATGTAACTAATGTTATGCAGCTCTTTAATTACATACACATCATGCTCAATCTGCTTTCTGCTATGTAAACTCAGTAATTTTTAATAATGCAACAGATAAAACATCAGTCAACTTAAATATCTACAGGTATGATGCAAACACGCCCTTTTTTAAGGCTAGGTGTTTTACAATTTTTGCAACTATTACAGTTTGTAGCTCTACAGCCTTCACATGCACCACAGCGGCGTCTTCTCCTCTTTCTACCTATCAATTATTTGGGTAAGGTAGTAAAATCATTACACAATTTTATGTACCTGAAACATGTGATGGCACCACAACTGGTACTGTTGTGTTGCTATTAGCAACACCATCACTCGCTACATAAAATAGTAACATCTGACAATCATTACATAATTTTATGTACCTGAAACATGTGGTGGCACCACAACTGGTACTGTTGTGTTGCTATTAGCAACACCATCACTCGCTACATAAAATAGTAATATCTGACAATCATTACATAATTTTATGTACCTGAAACATGTGGTGGCATGACTGGTACTGTTGTGTTGCTATTAGCAACACCATCACTCGCTACATAAAATAGTAATATCTGACAATCATTACATAATTTTGTGCACCTGAAACATGTGGTGGCATGACTGGTACTGTTGTGTTGCTATTAGCAACACCATCACTCGCTACATAAAATAGTAATATCTGACAATCATTACATAATTTTATGTACCTGAAACATGTGGTGGCATGACTGGTACTGTTGTGTTGCTATTAGCAACACCATCACTCGCTACATAAAATAGTAATATCTGACAATCTTTACATAATTTTGTGTACCTGAAACATGTGGTGGCATGACTGGTACTGTTGTGTTGCTATTAGCAACACCATCACTCACTACATGAATACTAACAGCTGACAATCATTACATAATTTTGTGTACCTGAAACATGTGGTGGCATGACTGGTACCGTTGTGTTGCTATTAGCAACACCATCACTCGCTACATGAATACTAACAGCTGACTATTATTACTTAATTTTATGTACCTGAAATAGGTGTAACATTCTCCCCTGCTATTGCATATACAACTTTAATTGTAAGTGCACAGTGACAAATACTTGTCATTACCTGCTATTTTAGTGTACCCTACCCACAAGTTATACACATCATGGTACCGTATCATGAATTGTTCTCCAACACCTTCACTTTCATAATGGCACCAGGAGTTACGACTATCATTTCTTTTCCGCATCAAGACAACAATATCTGCATCTCCAGATGCATGCAATACCCTAACCTGCATTAAAATACACACATACTTTAAGCACACTCATGTTACATAACTTAGCACAGCATACTTTGGGAAAATGCATGGAAATTCAAATGCTAATTAGGACACAGGGTTGGCTAATAAGATATGTGCAACTGCTACGAAAATTAATATTATCAGCTACAGTGGTCCCACAAATCATATAGGTTTTATACCAAGTTTCGTCTGGTGCAGTACTTGTCATTCGCAAAACAGTAGCTAGTGGTGGCAACATTGGTCACTATCAATCATGTGGATATAATTTTGGCATTGAAGTTACATTTATAGAACACTACAACTTCTAATTGACTACACGCACACATATACTATACCTTACCTTTAAGAGAGCCCCATGCTTTATAGAAATGCTTA
Organism: Dysidea avara; assembly: GCF_963678975.1. Taxonomy (NCBI): domain Eukaryota; kingdom Metazoa; phylum Porifera; class Demospongiae; order Dictyoceratida; family Dysideidae; genus Dysidea; species Dysidea avara. The sequence continues at coordinate 15,429,010 of NC_089280.1, read as the reverse complement.
ACTTTAGCTGGTTCTTCATCTCTTCCCTTTTTAAGGAACTTCTCACCACACTCTTTGTACCTATCACATCTGATAGGTGAAAAAGACTTGCAGACATTACATTCCTTTTTCATATCTAATATGATATCATTGACAATTACAACAAACACTTGTCATGTCATGCATGTACAATTAGATGATGCGTTTTCTTGTTCTTCTATCTCTTCTTCATCATCCCTAACCCTGCATGTAAAATACAAATGTTAGTATGATGTACTAGCAGTTACATGCCTTAGTTTATCAACAGCATAAATACAAGCCGACACTGCTAATAATGTACCAAATCTCAAGGTAAGAAGTTGGGTGTGTGGGCACTCGTGCTGTAGCTGAAGCTAACGCAGGCTTTTCTTTGATACTAATAGTCAGTATCCCCAAGTCCCAGCCTGCATTAGACCAGAAAATATGCTTAATAATGCTTTCATAGCCCTGCCCTAGGTTAGGAACGCTACAACACTACAGCCCATTTCACATCAACTAATAGTGTGGTGAAAATAGTTGATGGATTAGATTATTATCAATTTTACCAAACAAGAAGGCATACACAAAAGGTAAAGCCTGTACAAGGTTCAGCCTACAAGGAGAAAACATAAAGCCAATACAAAACAAGACAAAAATACAAAACAAATTACAAAACACAACAAAAAACTTAATACACATCAATTTACACATAAGTGGAGTGGGTAGAGTGGATGGAGTGGGTAGTGGCTATAGCCAACCCTTTATCACTACCCCCATCACTTGCTGGGCAGCTGGATAACACCAGCAACTATGAAGTAAGCTAAAAGAGGGAACTGAGTATTGGGTGGGCAAACAGGGATCAGCACAAGCTAAGGCTCTCGTGAATTGTGACTTCACGCCAATAATAAAATGGTACCTAAACTTGTTGGTCCAGTTGTTGGCCTGGATTCTTGAGTTGTCACATGATGGTGACTACTTTATGGTGGACATGTGCCACAAGTTAAACCTGTTTAATTAACCTGTGTTTAAAACTGGAGTTATTTTCAAATAGCACAATTTAGAAGTGTCAGTTTTTTGGAAAATAAAAATTCCTCTGAGTATATAGTTATAGTTGAATTTCTTGCGAACAATTGTCCTGGCGATTACATAGTTACACACATCATAATACAGTAAGATCAGACTAACCACTTCGAATGAAAATAGTAAGTATGTTGCAATCAGTAACCCCTTTTGATGAGACTATAAATGTAGTTTAGTCATGAAGTTTATCAATGGAGATATTTACATGCAGTGTATAAGCACTTTCTATAGTACTTACTCCAAATCTCGTTGATCCTCATGATCTGAACTCATTACACACTGTCGATCTGATTCCCAATCTGTGTATGTATATCACTTGCTCTACCTATTATCATGCATAGCACACACATTATGCCATGTACATACAGACACATCTGGATAAGCTCTATCTGCAGTTACATAGCTGTATGTCCAAAATTATGACATATGACAGTTTTAACTAAGACTGCATGCCAGTATGTTAGTATCTGCCATATCATGTAGGATAAACACTGCATGATAAGAACTCAGCAAGCTTCATAAAAATTTTCAAAGAGCAAAGGTGCATGCCAACTGTTACCATATATAAACACAGAAACTTAAGTATCAAGGACTATAGCAATACATATGACATACAACTCACAGTTCTAGTAAGTCTCTATAGAGCATATAGAGTTCACAAATTACAACTTGGCAGTTGGTAATGTACCAAGAGTGTTAGAGTAATTCACTCTTGCAATACATATACTTCCAACAAGTTTCTCATGGAATTTAAAACGTTTCCATTTAGCAGAATTTTATGCTGCAACTAACTGTCCCTGTAGCCAAGCATTACTCAACAATGGATGAGGCTACGGGGGCTTGATATTCACTAATCCATGTCATCGTTCTAACTTACAAAAACTTTCTGGTGATTACTCTTCATTTCTTCATTACATATATCAAAAGTTTATAATGAACTCTTGCTTATATGCTGTTACAAAGCTCGTAAGATGTTTAATAATGTTTTCACACAGCAATGGTGAAGTCTCTCCATAATTAAGGTGTACCTCCCCATAATTGAGTGCACCTCCCTTTGCTTTGCAGGCCAAGTTTCCGCAACATATACAGCAAAACACCAGCACCATAGCTTGGTAGATGTGTTTATACTGTAGACAGCATATCATCCCTGAAAAGAGGCCCTCTCAAAATGGACATCGACGGTTGGCATTTGCTTTCCCAATTCACACCAGGTACCTATTGATGTTACAGGTGGAGCTAGTTGCTTCCCCAGTTGGTTTTACACACATGCACACACGCACACACACACACACACACACACACACACACACACACACACACACACACACACACACACACACACACACACACACACACACACACACACACCACACATACCACACACCACACACACACACACACATGCATGACTTGACCTTGATGTTAAACAACCTTTACAGGGTAATGTTCTCCTACATACAGCAGAGAAATTAAATCTACCTGCCTTGTCATAATTATGTCCTGGAATTGCTTTAATGTTAATATGCAGATATGTGCATACATGCCATTAGTGATTAACTGAGTAATATTGACCCCTATGCTTTGTAACTGGAGAAGACTATAGGGTTAAATACTTATTAGTTGCCAGCATGCACAATTTCATCTTTACTGGAATCATCAAAGCCATTATGGATAAGCTTTGTACTGGTTAATAACACGAAATGATCATACTGTTGATCATTAATGAATACTATATCCAGCACGGTTACAAAACTCAGTAACCAAGAGTGCATTAGTCACCGAGATGTTTTGGCCAAATGCAAAATTTGCCCCATCAATAGCACAGATAATATGGATAAACGTAAAATAATACTTAACAACATAATGACTGTTAGCCAATACCCACTGTAGGGTTTCGAGATGCTAATAGAACGTCCCACACTTTAAACATCCAGTGTAGTGATATGCATCATAGCTACTACATGACATAAGCTCAGATGTAATGGCATCCTATAAATATACATACTTTTGGATTGTTCTGAAGACTCATATTTTGGTGACATACAGTACACACACTGTGCAGAAATTTTGTCTGGCTGTTGGACTTATTTTTGCAGTCTTTAATACCTCTTGTGTATCTTTCATACATATCGCTATCACTAGCTAGTTGCCTCCGAGTTGCCTCTACCACCTTTACAACATGGATATTAGCTAAAAGTAGATGATGACACTACAACAGCTGTTTTGAGACAAAGATATAACATTTAATATCTATGGAACTTCTTTCTCCAGAAAATATATCAGACAGCTTAAATAATTTTAAACTTAATTACTCATCCCCATCCCCACCCGCACCACCATCTTCCTTGCCACATCAAGCTTTTTTGTAGCTGAATGCGGCCATCCAGCACCTTTTATAGTTGATAACTTAGTTAGAGCAGTCTAAGAAAATTGCATTCTGAGTCATTTTAGCTATTTATTTAGCCAAAGATAAAAATCCACCCTCCTCATCACTATTTTGAGTGTCAGAGGATGAGAAACCAATAATTAAACTTATGTGACCTTAAGAACAATTTAGATCATTATACCATACCTGTTTCACTGCCCATACAAAAGTCTCAATAGTAGCAATGAAAATTTATCCCGTATTTCACTGGTAGCAGTGAAAAGGTTATAATTGCAATTTCATTGGCTAGAATTTATGTTAACAATGTAGCGCAAATTAGTGTTTACGCTTGTTTAGTACACAGTGACAAATTGCGTGCGTAGTGCACAGCATCAAGAGTTCATATTATATATACTGAGGAGAGTATTCTACTCTCATATACCCCTGTGGAAGGGCGTATCGTGAAGTTATGATGCAACGCTTCTGAGTTCGCCCGTTTTTCTTTGTATGATTAATGATGTCATTAGTTGAACATGGTATCAATCTCGGTATCAATTGAACGCTTGCCTAACAACGTCGCTAGCAACCGAATTAACTCCAGCTCTAAGTGTTTCTCACTGAACTAAAATCGTTCCTTCATGGGTTAAGACTGCTTCGTAGGCGTTTCTTGCTAGGCCATTCACAAATACGGCTATCCTGAGCCATAGGCGGCGGAAAGGGGGGGGCTAGGGGGCTAAAGCCCCCCCTAGGTCTGCTGAGGGGGGGCTTAGCCCCCCCTCAGAATGATATCACACCGAAATTATCTTTCTTGGAGTGGGGCTGAAAACCGTGATAAAGATCGAGATACTCTAATAGAGCAGTCACACTAATAAAGTAGTCAGTGTGTAGCGAGCTATGTAAGGATTTTTATGTAGTTTATCAGCTAGAAATGGTAGCTGGTGAGGTGGAAAGCTCTTGTGAGCTGGTTGTGACCTTTTTTTTTTTTTTTTTTTTTTTTTGGTCTCACCTTACCAAACTATAGAAAGAAGTCTGGGTCAGCTCAGCGAAGCCCCCCCTCATATCAACTACTTCCTCCGCCGCTGTCCTGAGCGTCGCTAGTATGAAATGGTGCTAACGATTCTTGCACTTTTACGGCTGCTCGTACGACACAAACCACAACATCTTGTTGTTACATCATAACTTCATGATACGCCCTTCTACAGGGGTATATGAGAGTAGGATACTCTCCTCAGTACATATATTATGAACTTTTGACAGCATGCATGTATGCAGCGAATATGGTACTAATAATAATGCTTTACAGAATAGCATTCTACCAGTGACCTACACTGATAGCCTAACATACAATAAATAATATTACTACATGTTTAATCACTAATCCCACAAGCAAATGTGTTACCATATAATACTCCCAATAGCACCTTGACAAAGTATTTTGAAATATGTTAAGCAATTAGCCAATAGAAATAGTATTACACTTGTTTGTCAAGGTAATTTCGATTGTGTACCACCGCTTTGACATGATGTAAACAAACGGTCATAACTTATATATCCTTCAGTGTATTGCAATGAAACAACAATTTTCGAACTGCTCTTGTGTAGGCAAATAACTTGATATCCAGGTTTTAACCATTCGGTCCTTCCTCCACTAAGAACAAGGCGCTTAAAAAGTTCCAGATTTTTTTCATAATATGCACCCATTGCATTCAATGCTTTATACTGCATATTTAAGTTTGGGTGATTATGCTGGGTTTTCAAAGATCCAGTCACATATTGCGGAATGATTCTGTTAGAAACACATATCTGACTTAACAATTAGTGTTACCGTAGTGACAGATGCCCTACAGCATAACAACAATATGGTTACTTAGTAATGATTACTAGGCAACAGTTGGCTTGCTATGTGTGAATAACTTTTGCAGCGGTTAATTTTCAAATTTCTATTGCTTGGTAATGGTTGCTATGGTTGTCGGATTAATTTGTAATAGCACAGCTAGCTATAGTATTCAAGATAAATAGCTCTCGCATTGTAAACAGGAAGGAAATAGTTTATCCCTAATGCTTGCACTATTTAACCTGAATACCACAGCCTGTCATCCTGTTGCATTATATAGCTGTAATTATTAGGTGCAGGAGTCTTGGAACAATGGGAAAGGTGACAAAGGCGATGAAACCTACACGGAGATGAATCCATAAAAAATTATTTTACTAAAGCTAGTGATTGTGATAGGTTAATTATTGGCAGAGAGTTCCATAGTCAATAGGTAGGGAGTTAATAGCTGCATTGGTATGGGCTGTCTTGTGGTGTCAGGCGATCCAGTAGAGCTAGTTGATAAGTCAGCATACCCTGTAATTCAAGATGTTAAATTTATCTGTTGGACTGTTGAAGGATTTGATGAAAAGAGGATGTCAGATATTTCATAAATATACATTTATGGCGACATACCAAGTTGGGTTAATCTAGTACGTAGTCTGATAAATAATCTGAGAGTATAGATTTAGGCCAAGCCAAGTTGATTGTTAGTTTTCTATTTCATTGATGTGGGCGGGAGGTCATTATTCACTATTCATTATAGATAGAACTTTGAGAAAAACCCCACCAATACAATAATGAAAATTTTGTGAATATTTTAAAATCCATGAGGTGGAAATAATGACGTAATGGGCATCTGCATTAAACTTAGCATGTGGGCAGAAACAGGAATCTAGCAATCCACTCATCAAAATATGCTTTAGAACCAATGTGGTCAAAATAAAATTCAACTTGACATTACTGGCCTATTTCAACTTTATAATATGTTTGTAGCTTTTGTTTAGTTGAACCGATTGATTAAAACCTCCTTGTCGACTTGCATTTTTCCTGCATTTAGTACTAAATTTAAAAATGTGAATTAAAGTAAACATTAGCACCCCCAATCTCTACAACACACTATATATAAAATTGAATTCTCTATACAATTCCACCTCCTAAAAGCAAAACTTAAGGCTTGGTAATGCCTTTTCTCTTGCTCTCTGCATAAACTCTTATACATCACTTGACTCGCCATTCATCAAGGATTCATGAGCCATACACAGTTTATGATTATATTATATTGGAAAGACAGCAATGTGCTGATATACATTCAATAATATAAACTGACTGTTGGTCCAGGAGTCTGTCATAACTAGATGGTGGCAGCTCATTCCATTCTTTGGTAGTTTTGTAAAAAAAGCATTCCTGATAATGTTGGGTGTGTGATGGTGATAATATAAAACGTAGTTGGTGGAATTGTCTGGTACTGGAGGTCTGTGGCAAAAAATATTGTGGCATTCATATGGCTGGCTCAAAAAGCTATTATTATTATTTGAACTCCGTAATATATGCAGAAGTTACGGTGTCATGCTTAATAAAGCTTGTTCGGTCACCAGTGTATAAGGCTATAATCTTAGTACTGAATACTCCTTTGCACCTTCTCAATTCAATATCTTTCACCAAACTGAATAAGGTCTCCACAATGTAGAACAGTTTAACAAATCCTTGGAAGACTCTGTATGTAGCTAACAACTAACTTTTCGCATTGCTTAACCTTGTAAATTGTCTATAATCTAAATACTATATGTTAGTAACAGCAGAGCATCACTCACCGTAGCCTGTCGTCTTTGCTTTTTTTGTAATTGTAATTTTTAAGCAGGGAGTCCACTCAGTAAAACTGATTTTCAGTGGAGCCCTGAACAAACATACAATAGACACATACAATAACTAATAATATACAAAAAAACAAAAACAAACATACATACACAACTAAGGATACATAGACAAAATTACACAGGAATTAAGAATTAAGATAATAATTACGAAATGACGACAAAGTGGCAGCCCCAGTAACAGTGGACTTAAGGTTGTTCCATAAAACAGTTCCTCGGTAGAAAAAAGTTCGTTTGCCATAGTTGGTAAACACTCTAGGAACAAATAAACGTTTAACATTACGACTAAGATGACCAGTAACATCCTTCGAAAACTGAAATATATCATGTAAATAAGGAGGAGAAATTCGATGTAAAGATTTAAAAATCTGAATAGCCGTATGAAAACGGCGACGTTCAGTCAATGTAAATTGAAACTTGGAACTGAAAGATGACGGCAGCTTATGCATAAATTTGGAATGAATCCTTTCAATCATACAAGTCTGTTTTGCCGCTTCTACTTCATAGTGGCCTTGATCCCTTGGCAAGCTTCGTGATGACAGGCCCAGAGCACCTCGTGAAGAACGCTTGTGAACCAGCAACCCCGCATGTAACGATTGTGGGAAAGAGAAAACCACCCGCCAAGAACCAGGCGCTGGATAAGTAACCTAGTCTAGTAAATCCTCGGTAACCTACCACAGCAGTAATATCGACCATAGCGGTCAAAATAGCGTAATGTGACCATATACCATTATGATCTATTTAGTAACGATATCAAGTTGCTGTAGCAACTTCGCAATTAGTCTCGTGCCCAGCCGGGCTCGCGCTAATGCGCAAACATCCTTCATCACGTGCAATTCTAGTTTACGTGGCTACTTGTTCAAAAATATTTTCGGGGGCTTCCTGCTTGATTTCAAGCCAACGGCAAACGTTAGAGTTGTATTCTGTTGCCTTCTGAGCTTACAGCATTTTCACTTGCTTTTCTCCGTAAAATTCAGTAATTATAAAATGCGGTTCCGTGAAATTTCGTTACATCTTCAGTTTCGAGATGGACATGGTAACGTATCACGTGACCAAAGCGTTTCTAAGACGCGAAGCTCAGAGCTTCTCGGAACTTCTAGATGTGTTTCAAGTTTGTTCATCTTATTAAAAGTACATCAAATACGGCATGTAGCTATGAACTGTAGCAGCTGTATTATAGTAGTCTATGTATTGTATAAACCACTGAGACTTATCGTAGCTACCATCACAGATACTATACTTACTTGTGACCATAGCCAGTACCCAATCATTCATTAATACATTATAGGCTATAGCTAACACTATCAATCTAACATAAAATTTGTTTCATGTAGGTTACTCAGAGAGCCAGGAAAGTAACAATAGTTAGGATGGAAGAGAATGATCCAGGTTAGTGTCTGCATACTAGTCTCGTGTGGTCAGGCCGCCTTTTTCTCTTTGTCATTGGGAGAGACAAAGAAAAAAGTGGTCTAGCCACACAAGACTATCTGCATACTATTAAAAGCATGCAAAGAAAGACTGAAGTTTCTGTTGTAAAAATTAAAAGTAATAAATGGCATCGGCACAATAGCTAACTAGAATGTAAATGTGTAGTTAATTATCAGTTTGGCACAATGGTCAGCTGTAGTATACATGGTCATGCCTACTCAGTTGACTGGGTCACAGCCTACTACTCAATTCATATGACTCCTGGGGTTACCCAATTATCCATGCCTCGCGAGTAAAACGGTAGACACCTGAAGCCCAATACCCATTATGGACAGTTGCAGTTAACACCAGCCACAGCACCCATCTACATAGCTGAATAGGCTGTTTTCTAGGTCCTAATTTAAATGGCTGCATATGAACTGGAGTGATATTAGCATAATTTGTTGCTCAAGAGAAGGGAAGGGCTGCACCAAACCATGCCTGTGCACCACTCAGACACTGAAGTCTGAGCTGCAGACAAATTCTCATGGAAAGAGGCTGCAGATCCTGAAGTTCCACAACGACTCCCATCCAAGTAACAATATCATACTATCGATGAAATATCAAAACTGCTCAGCACTAAATGTGAGCAGATTAAAGTTTCTTGCTCAAGGAAACAACCACAATAGCGACTGGGCATCACGGAACATCGAACCTGAAACCTTGCAGTTGCAGTAGTGCTCTGACCATTTGGCTATGCTGCTTCACACACACACACACACGCACGCATGCACACACACACACACACACACACACACACACACACACACACACACACACACACACACACACACACACACACACACATGTACACACACACATGTACACACACACATGTACACACTCATGCACACACTACTGTACACAAGTTTGTATAATGTGCCAAAATAAGTAGTGATCTTTGACTGTTACATTTATAGATCAACCATCACTGGATGATAATGTAATGAAGACCATTATTTGGTTCACCATCAACATCATAGTGTTTTGTAAGTTTTGTATACTGCACATAGAAGTTACTATTTGTAACCGTATGCATAAATGAATTCCAAGTATCAATATGTACGGTATATGGTATGAAATCACTGGAAAATATTCTATAATGCTTAAGAACAGTTGGGAGTACCAAAAATGCTGGATTAATATACTTATACATTTAAAAGCTCCTTGCAGTCTTGGGCTCAAGGCAAGTCTTCCATAGGAAAGGAGGCTTCTAAGGGCCCTCTGAAATGCAAATTTCTTAGTTCCTGTAGCAGCAACTTAACTGGACACACCATTTATATAGTTTGGCAGCACAAAAGTATTGAGTAACAAAATGCAGTACAGTAGCTACAGCAATTTATAGTAGCAAACATCAAAGAAAATTCATTGCTCACTCAGAGAAGAATCTAAAGAGGAATCTAAAGAGGCACTCTTTGTAAAAGATTGAGATACTCTAATAAAGCAGTCAAGTACACTCTAATAGAGCATACTGTTGAGTTTCAAGGTTGTTCATGTCCCTTCAAGGGAGCCTGAGTATTTATAGAACAGACATATAATAGTAACCTGCTCAAGTGTGAAATTGTACATGTATATATGTAGCTACAACTGAATTGTCTCACATTACGGTCCAGGCTTTATTTCTTTCAAGCAACTTTTTACCCCAGCTGAGATCAACAATTATACAAGATTAGCATTTACTGTATATATGTGACCAGCATTCTGAATCAACTTTATGTGTTGTACTCTCCTTGAAGTTCTCCTCAGCATACTTCACTGATCCAAGTTTAAAAGTGATTACCTCTATAAAACCTTTTTCACTTCATCATTTATAACATCGCTCCATGATGTACTGTATGACTGTACTAGGCATTCATTTGAGACCTGTTGTTTATTCGAAACCCGGAATTTATTTCTGTTATGATTCTGTATACCCCCCTCCCCCTCCCTGCGGACTAAATGGGACCAGACGTTTATATATAAGACCAGCCATAATTTGAGACAATGCAGTAGCTACTGCTAGTGCACAGTTAGCTATTAGTGATGAGGATATAAATAAGCCTCCTGTATTGGGTGTACAAAACGAACCCTCTATAAGCTTAGAAATCAATTTTTAACTGTTGATAAGTCATTCCATTTTTGTGTTATCTGTATAGGTAAGGGATTGTACAAACATAACTGATTCACTATCACATTAATGTACCAATTAAAACATGAAATATATAGCTTCTGTTTAGTGCTGAAGCATTACCATATTTCTCAGTTTCCCTGCATCTGTATCTCAGTATATACTGCTGTTGGAAAATTTCTGACTACGCCTTGAGACATGTCTTCAAAGTGGGCAGAGAAACATTTTCGTAAATTGTACTATTGAATAACCAACTAACTATAATGCCTATATATATATATATATATAGACAAGGGTAACTCATTGATAGTTTATGCTAGCTACCAACTTGAATTTTATAGTTAAACATTGCTTGTGCTTGACACATGCCTTTTGGCAAACTACAAGAGATAAATGCTACCCTTTCCCTTCTCTGTGTCCATTATTTTTTTGCTACTAGCTGAAAGGTATGTATCAATTCATGGGAAGTGTGTCTATGAGGGGCATGTGTTGTTGCACAATTTATAGCCTAATTTGTCCCACGTTCCCTTTGATGTGGTATGTATGATGATTACTTATTATTGTAAACAATTACATGTAGAATTTTATAACCTACAGTAGTAGTTACCATTCTTCTGAAACAAGGGGATCTGCATACTTTGGCTCATAATGATTTGCATGGCTACAGTATCCGCTGAATTTCTACATTGGTGATAATTTTTTAGTACTTACCCATAGCCATACGCTTGCATGTGTACACCTATTTTGTTGACAACAGGTGTTTTAATGATGATACATAAAGTTGTTGACATTATTGTGGGGACCAATTATGTACAGTATCCACCAGTCACTAACACTATTGGTAATGTCACTAACACTGGTGCTACTACTGATGATGACTGTTATATGGATGGTGAGAATGTGTCGTTATATTATCACTATTATAATTAATCAGTATATTTCTTTATTTTACATCTCTCTCTGTGTAAGTATATATGTACATTTGAAAGAATTTAATTAAATTATTGGAATTTTGTGTTCAAAATTTCCAGGTTGCTATATCACACAATGCATGTATTTGTTCACTCCGTACTTAGTTTGTGATTTGAACTCTGAGGATGATAGTCTAACCATGTAAGTATATGTATGTATGTATGTATGTATGTATGTATGTATGTATGTATGTATGTATGTATGTATGTATGTATGTATGTATGTATGTATGTATGTATGTATGTATGTATGTATGTATGTATGTATGTATGTATGTATGTATGTATGTATGAATGTATGTATGTATGTATGTATGTATGTATGTATGTATGTATGTATGCAGGGGCGGTGGAGCAGGCCAAAGAGTGAGGGGGCCAGGCCAGCTGTAAGTTGAAGACCAAAAAAAAAAGGTCACTACCTGCTGACAATACTGCTCTCCACCAATTATATCTCCTTATTTATAAATACACATTATTGTGATTGCTCTATTAGAGTATCCAGATCCTGACTGTTCTATTAGAGCATCTTGATCTTTTCTTGCAAATAGTGTCCCATAAAAGTGGGGGGGCTCCACCACCTATGTATGTATGTATGTATGTGTGTATGTATGCATGTATGTATGTATGTATGTGTGTATATGTAATTGTACATTAGCGTGTTACCCCTAAGGGTTTTGCTAATCAATAAATTAATTAATTAATTAAAAATAATAGCTTTGGCATTTGACTGACAGTATTTATTCAAAGGGGTAGGACAAACCCATGTGAGGTTTGATAGACACTTTATTGTTTTCATGAGTTAAAACAGTGTTGTTTAGGAAATCAAACTTCTGCAAGGAGGACAAGTGGCAATTGCTATTTTACAATATAATTGATTGTTGTGCTATTAAAACAAACAATTGTCCATAGTGGATATACCTGTATCCTAGTTGGAAAAACGTCCATTTCTTTAGTACTTCAAAGGATCTAATTAGAATATCTGAATACTTTCACCGCTTTTGATGCAATTTGAAAGCTCCAACTTTATTATAGAGATTTACATATCTATGGTAGTATAGAATACCCAAACTAAACCATAGTGTAAGGATGAAAAGAAAGCTGCAGTGGTGTTATTTAATCACTACTTCAGTCATTATTCATGACTAAATTAGGGATTAAATGGTATCTTCAGGTGTAAGCAACCTCCCTTGTTTCACTACTTCAGTTTTATTTTTATAATCCCTATTTGAATGAACTACAAATTCCTTTTACTTATTTGTTTCTATTTTGTAACATTATTATGACTGGTAAATCCGCACATGCCACAAGAATGGTGCCAGACTTATTATTTTGTCTAAATATGTGCCCCAACTATCAATTACTGAAAAGTGCCAAGTGGCTCATTTTCAGCCATGTACAGCCCATAACACAGTATTACAAAGAAAAGTACAAGAAGTGCCTCTGAAATCAATCCAGTCACTATAGAAAATACGGATAGTTCCCATTTACAGCTGTAGGGAAGTCATTGTGCGCTGCTGTAAATCAACACCTTGTCAGCAAAAAAAAAAGAGGACAAACATGCTGCATGCATTATATGTACTGCGGTATGTCAAAAGGCACCTGTCTGGCTGAAACAACATCTAACAATGAAACAATCAAGCCTGCAGCCTTAGCCGTTATCGAGTTACACTTGTCTGAAGGGAATTAGTAAGTAAGTTAAAGGGGCAGTACGCCAAGCCATACAAATGCCGAAACCATACAAGTGCGACAAGCATTCGACGCTGTTTTACGTAATTACTGAGCAATTGTGGTTTGGAAATGAACAACAATTCTCACTTCCATACAGCCTGCTACAATGACTTGGAATCATTTTGTGTGAAACTACATGTCTAAACAGGTTATTTACGCCAATTAGAAGATTGTAAACAGCGTGCTCGAAGGTAATGCAACAGCATGGAGCGCTTGGAAATGTAGCCACGAGAACAGCAGCGCCAGCCCATTGTAGACCGTTAATTAACTCAACAGGCTTGTTTACTACAAGTTCTTGTCAGTGCAGCAATCATGATAACATTAAAAGTCTGTACCAGCTGCTAGAGCCTGGCTGAAGCCGCTGTTTGTAATCCGCATGGGGCGAGGCGGCTTTATGGGCAGTTCTATTCACTACCAAACAATGATGTGAACTGCAGGGGATATACCTTACGAGTAAAACAGTACAAATTTATACCACTACCATCGTTTTGTTTACAATTATCCCACTACAAGTTCGCCATTTCGTGACGTGATGTAATAAAACGCAACAAATTATCACATTTCGTGACGTGATGTAATAAAACGCAACAAATTATCACGTCATGAACATATTTTACGGGATGTGAAATTAGCACTTGTATGGCTTGGAGTACTGTCCCTGTAAGCATTAGAAAATTCCACTTATACATAATTTATTTTGAAAATTTCATATCAACCTATTGGAAGCATTTTGGGTTCACCGACACTAGGTTTTCTCTACAGCATTTAGACTGTTTCCATTTGCATATTAACTACCAAGTTACAGATGTGTAAAAAAATTGATTATCCACACTTGTCTGTCACATGCCCGCACTAGCTTCCCATTGCTGCACAACTGTATGTCTTGATACTATATTACATGTGCTAATCATTTTATTGGAGCAGGAGTGTACCATATTTTAGCCACTCTTCCCCAAATAAAGCTGCTCCTATGGATTTCATGAAGAAGGTAATGTATATAAATGTGCTATAGATCTATATGTTTTGATCAACTACAGTGAACTACTGTACATGCAGTAGCTACAGATTATGTGTTACAAAAGTGTACCATGTTAAAATGTCACCTGAAATAGAAGTTGCAGTTGAAAATTATTTTCAAATACTTGACAATAAGAAAATTAATGTAGGCAAATTGAGACAGTCTAGTAAAGCAAGGTTCTAATAATATGCCTCACTTGCATGTTAGTAATCCACATTTTATTTTACACGCTAGACATAACAATCAGGTGCACATAGCAGATATACTCTAATAGAGCATTCAGCCATGTCCTGATGGTTTTTTTCTTCCTTGTTTAAGGGTAATATCTAATGTCACATAGGAAGCCTCCTATGTTGGAAATGACCCATATATATTTGCTTAAGAATCTAGTGTATCTTCACAATTCAAGCCCTGCACTACTCCTACTGTTGTTCTTTACATGATAGTACAGCTGTAGCCCTGTGTTAAATATACACTACAAATTCTGCAGTAGCTCTGCTTGACTGACATTTCTCTACCATCTTGTGAATGTTCAGAATTCTCATTATGTGACTCTATATAGCCTACAAATTTTGTGTTTAAAGTCTAGAATAGTAAACAATAGTTGACTTTTCACCATGAATGGATAGCATACCAATACAGTATGTTTGCATCACAGCCATGTGACTAATCTGCTCAGCCTGCTTTTTATTAATTTAATGAGTGGGTTTGTAGAGACATGCGCACTGAGAACACTCTGGAATCCATATAATGTCATTGCCCAGCTGGAACTTGAGGCTAGAAAATGGACCTCTTGGATAGTTCCCAGATGTTTTCTACTGTGGGTAGTATATAGCTACCAGCAGTTAGCTTTATTTACAGTGAAAATTTCAAACCTGCAGCCATCAAGCTATACATGTACAGTATATATATATATGCTGATTGAAATCTTTAAATTACATTCATCAGTAGTTCTTTTTTTTTCAAAATTTGGTCACATAATGTGGAAAGCACATTTTCTGGGGACTTCATGTAAGATTTCTCTATGGGGATTGACCAGTCAGTCCTGTCATGTGGAGTCAATAGAAAATTAATTCTAGGCGGCAATCTGTGAAATGTGATACATGTGGTATTAATTGTCATGTTAATAAATCATCATCATACACAGGGAGATATCACTGTTTATGATTCAGACAGTGAGTTATGCTTTGACCAGTCATTTGGTGTGTGTGACGAAGGGTACAATTCCATGATGCAAATTGAGGCTGTGGAACAAAAAATGCAGCGTTATAAAGATGGTAAGAAAACCTTGATAATGTGATTACGTATACAAGTTGTTTGTGGTATACAGAGCTCAAAGAGATGTGTAATAATCACCTATTAGTACTGGATGAGAAGCAAAAATATATGCTAGATTATTTAGAAGAAGAGCATGAGAAAAAGTTAGCAAAGCAAAGGAAGATTTGGGAAGAACTAAAAATGAAAGTAAACCATCAAAAGAGGATAACAATACTGGAGGAGGAATTCAAGTTGGATGAAGAAAGGAAGAGGTTACGTGGCTTAATGGATGCTAAATTAGAGGAACAGAGAAGGGAATTAATAGCAAAGAGAGAGGTGCAGGTGATAGACTTGAAGAGGAAGTATGGACTGTCTGATAAGAAAAAACGTGAAGTAGATAACATTCTAAAGAGGCTCAACAAGAAAATTGCAGCCAGAGAGAAAATGTATGAGAAGGAAGTTAAAAAGATAAAGAAAAAGAAAAGGCTTGATATTGAACAACGTCTACAATTTGCAAAAGAGAAAAAACTGTACAAAATCAACAGAGTAAAGAGAATGTAATGAAAGACTTGAAAAACAAGAAAAAGCATGGACCAAGAATTGGATTGTGAGAGTTGAGAGTCCTTGCAGAAACAACAGTTGTATACCAACATGTAGTGGTGCCACCAACAGTGACAAAATAGACAAGAACAACATTGTAGCTGCATACTACTGCAAGTGTTAAAGTTTTCATCAAAGCAATATAATATGTGACCCTATTTTGGAAAACCATACATCTGGGCACATGCAAAATTTGTGGGAATTCTCAATTGAAAATTTCAGTGATTTTATAAAATTACTATTTTTTTTGCGTATTCTGATAAAGCAACTATTAATATTAAGCCTTCTTGTTGTGAAATTTCACACCCATAGCTTCTTTTATCTAGGAGATATACAGAATTATATCAGACCATGTAGTAGTTTCACAATGCGTGGGACAACAATTAACTTACAAATTGGGTGATTTGTTCATTCCCAAAACCAAACATTTTCTTGTCTTTAGACAATAATACAAGTGATTTATTTGAGGAAAAGCACAAAGAAAATATGATCAAACTATCAAGGATCTCTTTTCATTAATTTTAGATTGTAAGAATGGTGATCTTTGTCAACAAAGTGATTTGTCGTTTCACAATGCGTGGGACAACAATAAACTGATAATGAAAAGTTAGTTTGTAATGTATTAGACAGTAAATTGGCCATATCTTTGGAATGCTTCAACGTATCATCACAAAATTTTCACACATGGTAGATAACCACTCAGTGCTTCATTGTAGCTATAAAAAACAAAATTGGCCAATTTGCCCAGATGTATGGTTTTCCAAAATAGGGTCACATATGTTCTGTTTTTCAAAGGGGTCAAAAGTACATACCTGTTATACAGTATAACTCTATAAGCAAATATATATATATATACTGTATAAGCAAATATACTTATTAGAGATGCACCTGATAATCAGATCAGCTATAGCCTATTGGTTATCAGCTTTTTTTTTTTTTTCATATCAGTATTGGATCGGTAACATGTGTGAACAAGCAGCAGATACAGATATACATAAACATCTATGGGCACTCTAGTAATGTCTTGTTTATGTAATTTACAGTCCAGCATGTAGTTGCATACTACTGAATTGTTCATCAAAGCAACATATGTTGTGATTTACAAAGGGGTCAAAAGCACATGCATGCCTGTACAAAAGTAAACTCAAAGTACTGGCCCAATCCCTAGTTATATACCGGTATGGTGTTAGTGAAGCATCTATAGGTCATGTGCAAATGTAGTCCGGGATTTGAAGACAATATCCTCCCAAAGGCCTCAATGGGCCAATTGCAATTCTAATAAGCAAGAACCCAAACTGCAAACTAGATAATCTAGCAATAACAGTGAAGGCCAGACATGTGATATGGCATATTATCACAAATTTGAGAATCCCCAATCTATTCTGCATTGTAAATGTGGGTAAAGTTTCTAAGGCTTGTAAAAATTTTGTATAATTGAATGAGCTACACTGCTTATCTGTTAGTTTGTAAAAATCGTGACTGCTTTAATTGAGCATTTGTTATGCAAACAAATATCACACTGGTAGGGCACCAGAGCTCTTTGGCCTACCTGTAGGAACACGGCTGCATGGAACACATGCCTATAGGTACACACCTGTACTGAACACAGGTAGATAGATGATATATCTTAGCCTTCACATAAGTGCCACATAATAATTACAATTTAGTTGCACAAATAATAATCTTGCATACAATTGACTACTAGTACTAATCATCATAATAATTGTACAGGGTAGTGTACTTTATAATTATTGCTCCTATACTACTTCCAAAAATTGGAGATTTCCTGCTAGTGGTATCTTGAAGCGTTCTACTGGCAGTGGGTCATTGTGTTTCAACTCATGGGTGGTGAAGTATTGGCTTGCCTATATATGGTGTACATTGAATAAAGCAGTGTGAAATGTATACAGCTTTACATACCACGTAAAGTAACAGTTTGACCTTGTCTTCTTGACCAAGATCAATACCTGAATAATGAATAAATATGCTGTTGTGTATATATATATATACAAATAACTATAAACTGACACTATAACGTATAAAAAGTATGGCACTTGGTATAAGTTTGTTAACATGACAACTATTAAAGAACTGACCTATCTTCCACGGGAATTCACTTCCATTAGTTGCCATGTAATCACTTAACATAGCATGACAGTGACTTCCATTTACTCCAATACTGATCTCTATTCCTAATAGGAAAATAGTAATACGAGTACTTACCTAGAATAGCTACAAAAACATGAAGTTCTAAATTTAAGGACAAGTAAGAGGGTACCAAGATGTCAGGAGGTTAAGTTGCCACCTGATTTTTCTGCATTCAACAGAGTCAAGATTTTAAATTCCTAGTGCCTCACAACTGCCAGTACTGACCAGTAGAATATCATAATAAATTATAAAATTATCTCTTAACTTTAGCAACTATAACAAGTGTCTGTGTTATTTACTCTGTCCTCTTCTCAGTAAAAATACTCTCAAAGTCTAACCAGATCCATTTATACAAATATATGAATGAATAACATGGTGAGTAACATGAGTAGGAACTACTATATTACAATTTCAAAGAACAGTAGATGAATAAAAGCATAGACTTTCTAAAGAATACACACCTTTGGTAGCAGCACTATCTGAATTGATCCAGTTTTGCAGTATTTCCAATGAGTGTGGAGTAACCAAATGTGGATACCTGTGATGGGGAAACATACAGTGTTGAATATACATACTGTCAAGGAGAGGAGAGTCTATAAGATAATCATGTAGAAATTAAATGGCTTCCTTTCTGAGTAACTAGACTGGCTAGTATCATTCAACTGCAAAAATCATCCCAAACACGAGGTCATGTGTTTAACTTGAGTAGCACTGTTATATTAATAAGCATATCTAATAACCTTGAGGATAACTCCATGAGAAACACGTCTGAAACGGATGGAGCATTGTTCAGAGTTTTCAACTGTATTGCCATAAACAAGCCAACCTTCTAGGATTCTGTAATTGAAGGAGCACTTTCCATTGTACATCCTTGCTCAGTCTTCAACGACTGCTGGTTCAGTGATTTATACAAGTCTTTAAGTATTCATCACCATGTAGCTAAACTAATTACGACAAGGAAAAGAACAAATACTAGATGTCGATACACTATGCAGAAAGGAAACCATTTAACTTCTGCACAATCAATTGTTACAGGACTACACAGTGTTAAACACACTTGCATGGAAGCTCTCAAAACTACTACACTATTTAAAAATAATTATTATACTGTAAGTAGAGGGGTCAAGAGGGCACTGGCTCCCCCAGAGTTATTTATAGGTTTATACTCAAAGCCTTTGAGAAACGGAAAGGTTTAATTGTTCCCAAAGTTGTATACCGTATTTGACCGGTTAATAGCTGTGGCTCGTATAATAGCCGCCCCTGGATAGTAGCTGCTCCACAGCCTAGAATTATTGTCATAAGAGCCGCCCTTGGATAAGAGCCATGGCTTGTGGAACATACTGTTGCAAGTGCTGATCACACACGTTTGAAGCAGAAACTGGACAAAGGAGTTGTTTTTAAGCCAGGAAATAGTGTTTTTGAGAGAAGTTGAAATGAATGATAGTATAGAAGGATGATTAAACAAGGTCAGTCGCTCATGAATATATATAAACACTGCGGGCTGTTGCCACACAAGCCCATAGTAGCCGCCTTCACATAGTAGCCGCAGGGTTTTACTTGCTGAAAGTTATAGTAGCCACGGCTATTAACCGGTCAAGTATGGTAATCAAATGGTCAATATTCAGTGGCATCACAGTAAAATTTCACCAAAATCGAGTATATTTACACCCAAATTAAAAAAAATTCTTGGGGGGGGAATTATGACCTTCCAGCTTGATATTCTGGATTGAGCTCTGCATTTTCTCAAATTCTTGACTGCTCTATTAGAGTATTTGAAAGACTGCATTGATTTATTAGGGTGGCCTAGTTATCCTCATTAACAAATCTTTCATTCACAATTGAACCATGTGAAAATGCTAACAATATCATGGTATAAAAAATTTAATTATCAGTGAATCACATTCTAGAACTATAAAGATGAAAAAGGATTTATTAAAATCAATGTTCCTTTCTACAATCAATATATACCACACATGATAGGTGTACTATACCTGGTCTGCAGTAGCTGAATAAGAAGCGGATTAATCCTGTTTGTCTTTCGGTCTAATGGCCTGATATTAAAACTAATTAAACAACATATAATTAATGATACTAGTACACTAACGTTGTTGTGATCATCTCGTCCTGTCCTCTACGTATCAGATACACAGGACCTGGATAACTGGAAAATGACCACATGAGGAGTGGACTAGAATGAGTCAAGCACATGACTTACTAGCATAGCTGTTCTGCAATGTTGAGATCCATGCAATCCCTCACAACTGTATCGACCACATTTGCTAATGAAATAAAACAAAGTACAAATGATGAAGCTTGAATTGTATTTTTACCCATTGAAGCTGGCATTCTGGATTGTGCTAGTGGTAGTACATGATCGAAGGTAGCATCCATTATCTACACAACAATTACAGTGTATATGCATAGAATACAAAATATAGAGAACACAGGCCAATGAGTGGGGGTGGTGAAATTTATGTCTGTTTATAGCATCCAATGTGGGAATGTTTTACGTGTACAGGACCATGATACAGTCAATGATTTAAAAGGTTCTGGAGCATTTGCAGCTATAACTGTATACAGTGTGTGTCTGTGTGAGATGATGTGACGACAAAACAAGATTTATGAAAAAGAAAAAATTGCACATAACAAGCACAAATTTACAGTGAACAGTAAACACGTACATACCACAGCACTAATCTTGGGATAGCTCATAGCAGCCCAAGAAGCAGTGTACCCTCCTACAGTAACACTGTATATGACTGTAACACTTATCATAATCAACACCTACCAATTGACCACCCATACACAACAATATCCTCAAAGGGAAAGCCCAGTTCACACACTGCATACTTCAAAACCACATCAATGGCATTGGATTCTTGAGATGGGAAAGGTAATCCCTGGAAAAAATTGCAGACAAAAAATATTGGGTGTAGGATTGCTGTAAAACTGACTGTGCTTTCTGCAAATCCTGGATGATTCCAGCCTAGAACAGAAAACCCTCCTACAGAGATACAAACAACTACATTTTACAGTAGCTAAATGCATAGACAGACCATCTATTGGAATCTCCATCATTCCTACTTCATAAAACGAAGCGTTTCCTTCACAACAAATCACCTGTGTACATGTAGCATTGATTGAGGAGATACTTTGAGAACATAGTTTTACCAGTTTGTTTCCATAATCATTTTTGTGTGATGTCATTCTCCTATCCAGAAACATTGCATCAATACAGTTACCATCAGCAGCTAGTAGTTTGATCCTAATACCATTCCTCTACATGAAAGTTGTGTTACACTTTATAGGAAAAGAATACACTCAACTAACCTGTCGGACATGTTTTGTCCTTCCTTGCTCCAAGTAAGGACCTGTGAGATGAAAAATGGGAAATGGACACAATAATGAAAGGAATTTGATGATGAATTAAATGTATACTGCTTAATAAGTACTGTAAACAGTTGATGGAATTTACCTTGCTGTGCATACAATTGTAGTGTTTTGTGTATGCATGCATGCTATTATACTGTAGGTGATTTATCTGGTACTATGTGCAATGGTGGTGGCAACCCAGTTCAGGTTTCAGGCTACTGTTACATGTGATGATTTTCACTGGCAGAGCAGGAGGCATAGGTTATTCATCAGATTGTCATTCACAAAACAACCGATTATAGCACACACACACATACACTGCACTTGTGCAACCTGAAATTGCAAGAAGTACTAAATTTCCTGTGACGTATGCAAGACAGACAGATAAAAACACATGTAGCATAATATAAAAGTCATAGCTCTACTTACCCATTGCAGTCTGTATTAAAGCAAGTGATCCGGGATACATTAACCTTCTACCAAACATGTGAGCTGCAAAATAGCTAGTGGAACAGAATCGAGAATTTTTAATTATCTAAAAGATGCAGTATACCTTACCTGAAAGCATAAATAGGAAGCCTTAATAACCTGTCCAACATGGATAACTGCATTGCCTCATACATAACTCTCGGCCTACATGACAATAAATATAATAGAAACTTTTTAGTGACAGAGCATAGATAAATGTCCAGTATAGTTTAGTTAGTATACTCTGTATATAGCAAAAAGAGCAAGTCTGAGAACACTAAAACATCAAAGAAAGTTTTAGTGGATACTGAAGAGTCCTTATACAGTCAGCCATTATAACTTTTGGCTTTCATGTATCAATCAGCCTATAATCTTTTAGCGTACAGTAGCTGTAGATATATGTAAGTTATATATCGAGCAACAGTTGTAAAATGTATCATAGTAACCATTAGACAACTTTACTGCTAAAATACAGAGTTAATTCCTATAGTTTGCTTTAACATTACGCAAACACTGCATGACATACACACATGTGATTAACATGATAAGTAGTGTGCATGTCAAATCAAACAGTATTACATACAACTAACACTATCTGTCTTTGCTATATGTACTACAACATACTTCATAATCACAACTATTTGTGTTTCAAGTGACAGTTTTTATACTTAATTATAGTCAGCAGGAAAGGTTGATGGTCTACAGTACTTTGTTTTTTCTTACTCTTACTTTTAGTGTTACAGCTGAAGAATGCCAACAACCAGTTGGCAGTGGAGTCCTCGATATCCAGCAAGTTACTACAATACAATACTGTTTTATTGATAACTGTACCATCATGAGGATTGACACTGGAGAAGAACTGGACATTGTCTACACTACTCAAAGTTTCCTTGTAACCACTCCAACAGGTAACCAAACTTCCATGGTCATAGCCAAGAAAGGGAAACCTCTGTCTTGTTTGATAGTCACTGATAATCGTCATCATCACACTGCAGAGTTAGTAGTGGCAAACACGGTAGAAATATTAACTATATTGGTGAGTGGCAGTATTTTTGTTATGCATCTCCTGTTCAAACAATTGCACAATTTGTTTGGAATGTTACTCATGCTTTACTCAATTGTGATGGTCCTGAATGGTTTTGTCACCCTTGCCTTGGTGTGGTCACATGTCAGACTAGCTACGCATTCACAAATAACATGCTCTATTCTGCTGTATTTGGAAATGGAAGTTACAACAATAAGTGAAGCACTAGCTACATGTATCCTAGTCCATCTTGCCTATATTATGTACCGAAGTTGCAAGGTACGACCAGCAATCCCCACAACAGTGTCAAAAGCTCTCTTAAAATACTACACGGCTTACGTGGCCAGTACAACTGTTCTGTTCACCATTCTAATTACAGGGTTTGATTTTGGAACAAAAAATGGCAAATATTCGCTGATACCAGGTGGATATTGCATTTTCATGGAAAACGGAAAATACAACACAATCAATTTCATGTATGCTTTTGTCTACCTCAACAAACTCCTACAAATCTTAGCATTCTCCATCTACCTCTACAGCTTCTACAAGTTACATGTGTACATTCGCGACGCTCAAGTCAACCTGAACCATCGACCATACAGAATAACAATGGCAATGGGAGCAACGATTGGTATCACTCAGTTTATTTGCCTCATTTTGGATGCTGTAGGACTTGGCTTAACTGGAGGACTAATAGGAGATGCCTTCATGTTGGCACAGCAGTGTATTATCATGGCATCATTTATGTGTACAGCAAAGATGAAACGGCTATGCAAGCAACACTTTTGCCATTAACAATTCACAGTTGCTGCCATGTACTTAAATTCATACTGTGCAAATTATATAGATCATAATATAAGACCATCTCAAAAGACTATGCAATGTGTATATGTGGCAATTTTATGTTTACGAAAACGTCTATAGTACCTAGCTAATATGTAATTTCTTACCGAATACACTGCTATATTAGATTATTTGATTCGAGTCTTCCTTCACTGTTTACTGAAGCGATTAAAATGTTGCATAAAATTATTCATGTAGCACGAGTTTTTAGCCAATGTATTTCAATGGCATTTATGAATTATGCAAAAAAAATCGGGTTTTAGCTCAGTGGGTCAACATTTGATTATTATCATACTGTACACCATCACTGCAATATACAGTATACAGTGGAAGATGGCAGAAACTTAACAACTACTGTACACACAGCCCCAGACAATGGTGTACATAACCACAGGCAGATCTTAGAACGTGACAAATATTAGAATTCAAACATATTAGAATACAGTAGGGCTGGAAAATGGATCAACACATAGTATTGGCACAGACAAAGACTGAACATTATTTACACTACTCAGTCTCCTTGTAGGTACATAACCAAATTCCATGCATGGTTACAGCTCACACATATCAATATACTATCAGACATACTATATTATTATATAGCCTATTGTACAACGAAACACATCTAAAATGCAGATGCTTATTACTAGCAAGTGAAGCAGCCATTTCACTTATTTTCCCACTATGTCCTGTCTGCTTATGTGGAGAACAGTACAAGAAGTATGCAACATTTAATCTGCTTACTTTTGATAGTAACATGCATGGAACAAAAGAGATATGTAGCTGAGCTGCAGTACAACTTTGCTATGCTCAACAGCAGAGTCACATAGTGGAGTCACAAAGTGTTACTTGTATACTTTTGGGCTGAAAGTAATAACACAAAGGAAGGACAAATTATGCATGCACTGTGTATCTTATGCATACGGTATGCCAACAGACAAGTGTCTGGCCTAAACAATGTCTACAAGTCTACTCTGAGTATGAAGGCAACAATCAGTCAATGTCAACAATCAGTCAATTATGCAGCAGAAAAACTTATTTTAAAAAGTGTTTAAATATGAAGAAACAACTCATTGGAAACATTTCAGGTCATGCCTAACTGGTACTGTCAAGGAACTGTGAAGGCACAGCTAAAATGCTGACCAGCTACACCTGTAATGCTGCAATGTTCACTGCAGTTATTACCTCACCCTCATCCAAAGAACTGGAGTTCAACAAACAGTATGTGTTATCTTGATGTGCAAAGCAAAGCACCAAATACTTCCAGCACCCACAAAACATGCAGTGACTATTTCTCACTTGATGCTAGCATCAGACTGCTTGAAAGAGATCGGATGATGTGACATCTCAAAATCATATCTGTTTATTCCGGTTTGCAATGCCTACAATACAGTGTAAATCATGGCATTACAATGATAAAAGTCTGGCATACATCTTGGTGCTTGAAAGCTCCTCTTATGCTTCGTGACTTGATGAGACATATCAAAAACTGTCGATAATCTTTATTAGCCATTCTTCCTAATCCTAAGTTAAAGAAAATATACTACATAACAGATTATTTTCAAAGGAGTTAAAACTATTTGAAGAACAGTGGATTTAACCCTTCGAAAAAATGCTCATGCCCAATTGATATTAAACTTTTACATGGAACTCACTCAGTGCTTGCAACTACAGGTACGTGTGAACACCATGCTACAGAAGTGTGTAACTGTTGAACTACGATTGCAGCGGTGTGTCATGGCTTGTAGGGATGAGTGATATTGAGCTATACCATTACTGCTACTGTATGAACCATTATCATGATTATTGTCCACTTAACTATTTTTAAACAAAAAACACTAAAATATTTTTAAGAATGCTTATTCTACAGTAGTGGTAAAAAGTTTGTTACTTCATGCAATTTTTGAATGCTACATCAAGTATTTGAAAATTTCTCGATTATCACGATTATGACATGATAATAGATCATTTCCCACAAAATAATCTATTACACAATAACCAAATTATTGCCCATCCTTAATGGCTTTGCATTGTTATTTCAAGCCAGTTGCTAGTACATAACTGGGCTAGATATCCCTCTGCATGTGGACATGTGCGTTCCGGTTGTTTTAGTTTTGCTTGCAAAGCAAGCTTTCCCCCAGTGTAGTGGTCCATATTTTGTTGTAGACATACTGTATGATATGCTCTTATCATTTGTATTGTTACACGTACAGTACAGTAGTCGCCATCTTGATAACAATCTGCTTAGTTAAACCATAGATATAGTTAAACCATAGCAGGGGTACATTATCTAGATAGTTTTAAAAATCATTTTTATTGGCACTACACATGACGTTTGTGCATTCAAAGAATAAAGCCTACAAATTAATTTTACCACCTGCTCTTTGAAAATTTCCCCTTCAAAATTAACTCGTTATATGGTAAGTTAGTACACCTCTGTAACTCCATTATACTGTAAATATACGTACACAGTACAAATCTCTCACCTCTGAATACAAATAGACCACTAAATATTACTGGTATCAAAGTGTAACTTTTGAGACTGGAGAATAAGCCAGCAATTTGTGGTGTACCCAATGCTAAAAATCAACACAAGTAAACAAGATATATTATGGATATTATGAATGCATAAGTAACAATTTTTAATAATATAAGTAGTACAAAATTGTGTTAAAATTGGGTGTTTAGCCACAGCATGATACAGTAAGGTAATAGGGATGACAAAGCTAGGTTTGGTTTGGGATTCTGTATCCTAATACCAGTCATTTTTCCTTCATACCAGCTTATAGCAGTATTAGTTAGGCAGAATTAAACCAGAAAATGCCTTCAAAGCGACCTAAAATCCTCCCAACAAGCTTCTGAAAATTTAAAATAACTGACAAACTGATGCCTTCAACCAAGCATAACTCGACTATGGTTAAGGCTATACTTATTTGCGTCCTGTTTCTTTAACCACTACTGTGTAGGCATTGATTTGCAGTAATGTGTTATGGCTTTAGTACAGGCTATCACAAGAATCATCTGTAATTTCTGTGATGGCTGGATTGATTGCAGACTCATACTGTTCTTCATTTGTAAAACTGTATAACGTGTGTAACATAGCTAAAAACAAAACCACTTCGCTTTTCAGAAAATGATATAACCGGGGAGTGTGTTCAGTCACTCTATTGATTTTTTATAACGTTAGCACCAGTCTTTCCTTTGATGTTGTACGTGCTAGTTTGCCACGCTCTAATAAAACAAGTGTAAGGAAAAATTTATAGGGATGATAGAAAACAAGATACTCAAGACACTTTTGGAAATTGTGTATCTTGTGTAAATTTGCATGTAGATACATTTGGTATGGAAGGTGCTCCTCCTTAGAGGAATTTTCACAGCGAAAATGGTCCAGTCATGACTTTTGAGTTGTAAATGAATGAAAACTGTTTTTGGTTCCTGCAGAATACAAAATTGTCTGTTGGCTGCAGACTCTGCACCATCTTCCCTTGGCTACAGAACATAATACTTTGTGTCCAGCATAATCAAATAAGTAATCTAGTCTCTACTGGGTGATATATATATATAATTACCAGCACAGGCCAGCTACCCTTCATTGCACATTACACCACTGTATAAACTAACCTTCCTTCACTGCATAGTAGAAAATGAAGAAAGGAGAGGTGTGATAGAGAAATGACAAAAATGACCGTCCCTGTTTAATGGATGACATAACAGTCATGTTAATACAGCCAAACTCACCAAAGTTATAACTCGATCAGAATATTTCTCCACAACATTAGGAGTGTACGGCTTACCCTACACACAAAATGCAACTCCACTATATCGTACAGTGCATGACCTCTTAGCTGGTAACCTACCTCTAAGCCAGGTCCTTCAAAGAAGTTTCTCCTCACGCGAGGACCAAAGAAACACAACCATATCATTCTTAAAAATGTCATTGCTCTGCGTCGAGTGTAGCGTGACCATAAATAGTGGAGTGAGCAAATTAAACTCAACACCACAATCGAAAATTAAACTAAACGCCACAATTACAAGATCGAATTAATTAGGACTAGGATGGCCGCTATTCATCCCGGTTATCATCATCCGCTGTTGCGTAAATGGCAGTGTAATGGGACATTCTCAACCGATAATCTGATTTATCCTATCTTTGTCACGTATGTTTGAAGACTGCATGATGTAGCTACTGAGCTAGCTACCATAATGTGGGTCATACCTCCTAGTTTGCTTAAGCCTTCTTTGTAACCCCTATTAGGAAACTGGAAAATTGATGGTAGTATGACAAAGAATGTACTCAACACTCATGGCCAATCATTACCTATAGTCTCAGTCAGCTGCTGAGCAACTGAATAATGGACAGAGTCTTATATTACATTGTGTAGCTCCGGAGCTATGCAATCAATAACATTACAAGTAATTTGATCAATGTTTAGAGGAGTTAAGATGGCCATCATTAAATTCATACCATCAATCAACCTACTTTAACAAAATTGCCATCAAATTTAATTGTTTTTGTTCCTTTGTGTTCTCTTGTACCAGACAGAATTCCCTTTCTATTTTTCCATTGCAATCCACCATCAACTCTCTCCATATTCTTTTTTTTTTTGGCAATGCATCATATATCTGGAACAAAATTTCATTTTTGTCATGCTGTAAATTTTTATTTTTTTATTACTGTGTAATTTTTTTATGTGTGATGTGTTCCATGTGTGCGTGTGTGTTTGCTGTTGTGACTTTGCTTGTATATGTATGTTTTATGTGTTTTGTATGTGTGTATATATTTTGGGGAGGCACCAAATTTTCATGAAATCAGAAAATAAATAAATTATTAGGAACCAAGCATTGGTGGATGTAATCTAGATAGGTAGCATCTCAGTACATTAAATGTTATTGGTATTGTCAAGCTGTGGAGGTAGACATCTATGCATTTATCACACATGTAGGGATGATCCAGATAGTAAAGAAGATATAGCCAGTCTTCCTGGACAAAGTCGGTTAGTACTTAATATCCAATAGTTGAACAGCCAATAGTTGAATAGAAGACATGTAGTACTATTGCTTTACCCTTTTGTCGGTGAACCTACTATAAATATTATAGCCTTTTGTGTTCTTGTACAGATATGGTGTCAATCAGTTGGAAGCTGCTCTCACTCCTTTAGTTAACAAAGGATTGAAGTCTGTGCTGATATTTGGAGTACCCAGCAATATAGAAAAGGTATGTTATTACAGGCTTTCTGCCTTTAGGTGGGACAAGTGTTTAATAGCAATGATATACATATTATGTACAGTGAAAAGGAGATCACTATGTATAACAGTCAGTGACTTTTCAAAAACAATTCAATACCCCCATGTGTTACTCAAAATTACCTACCTAAAAAAAAACACCTCAGTTACATATACCATATGAACTAGAGGTCTACAGTTTTATTGCTAAAATATATAATGTCTTATATGAAGCAGTATGTTGAAAATACACTATAAATAAAAGTAATCAAAGGAGCTGTACTAGCCTTCTTCACAAGCCATAATAACACAGACCTATATGAGAAGAGTCGACGTCTTCATTGGAGCATACATTAACATGTTAGTTGGTAATGTATTGTCTGGACCACTACCATCCAGGCATAGTACAGGTGTACATAGTATATATTAAATGAAATACACATCTTACAATTCTTCTTTACATTACTTTAAACCTTTGTACCATTTTTGCTTACTGTGATTATTAATCCTGCACACAATTAACTGATTAATATCCTGTGAATATAAGTTCTTTGCAGTTAATTCGTGCAAGCAAGCAAGGCTTGCCCCTACAATGCTATGCATTCACCCAAGTAGTATAATGCACACATATATCATTTCATGTTATAGGATGATTGTGGCAGTGCAGCTGATGTAGCTGATAATCCAGCTGTACTTGCGGTGAAGAAACTCCATGACGTGTTTCCAGACTTGTTGCTGATTTGTGACGTGTGTCTCTGTCCCTATACAGTCCATGGACACTGCGGTATGTACCTTTTAATTCTATTAGAACAGTCATCTAGTACTGTATAACAACATTCATGTATGACACTACTGCATAAGTAACTATATTTTCTACAGGAATATTGAACCAGGATGGTAGCATTAACAATGAAAAGAGTATTGAGAGGTTGGCTCAAGTTGCTGTCGCATATGCTGAAGCAGGTAAATGAGAACTTTCTTCGATTGGCTTACACATTGAATTACATAGGCTGTCATGTGGTGGCTCCATCAGATATGATGGACAACAGGATTGCTGCTATTAAGAGAGCTCTTCAAGCCAAGGGGCTCGGTAGTAAGGTGAGATCATATATATATGTGTACTATATGGTGATGTACAATGTTATGTAGGTTGCTGTATTGAGTTATAGTGCCAAGTTTGCTTCCAGTTTCTATGGCCCTTTCAGGTAAACATTGTGTGAATGCTCTTTTATAGTTAAACCATCACTAGTGACTGTTTTATTAGAGTATTTTGAGTGAAAACAATGTGTTACATTGTAAATGTTTTTGTAGGGATGCAGCCAAGTCTGCTCCTGCTTTTGGTGATCGGAAATGTTACCAATTGCCTGCTGGATCTCGGGGACTTGCAATGAGAGCTGTGGTAATAATGTTTTACTTAAAAACTACATAACATGTTTGTGGCTATTGTACTAATATTTCTATTAGATATGTTTGTTATAGGAGCGAGATGTAGCTGAAGGTGCTGATATGTTGATGGTAAAACCTGGGATGCCATACTTGGATATTGTGAGGGATGTTAAAAATAATGTAAGGAATAGGCTTATGTATTATGGTTAACATCACTGTTATGTTAATTTTTCTCTAGTATCCTTACCACCCATTAGCAATATATCAGGTAAGTTACTATAGAGACTATTTGTCTGTATAGCAATATCTCTTGATACAATAGGTGTCTGGGGAGTATGCTATGTTGTATCATGGGAGCCAGGCAGGAGCATTCAGCTTGAAAACTATTGTGTTGGAATCTGTGGAAGGAATGAGGAGAGCTGGTAAGATAACCAACTGTACATGACATTTAATTACATTTTTGTGTTGTCAGGTGCTGACATCATTATTTCATACTACACTCCAGAGCTGCTAGATTGGATGCGTACAGCTGCCTAGCTGTAAATTTGAATACGTAGTTTTTCATAATTCATATAACAGGTATATACTGCATGCATCATTTATAACTATAATATTGCTAGCATTTGCAAGAGGAGATGTACAAAGCTCCTCGTGCTCAGCCGGCTCCCGCGCGGGCCCGACAACATTCTTATTAAAGTGCGTCAATTCCAATTAGTGCTTTACTAGATCACGTGAATACTAAAAGTGGTCTTACGCGCGTAGTCAGGCGTATAGTGAAGGATCAAGAGCATGGCCTCTGACCAGCCGAAACAAGTTGGTTCGGGGTCAGTAGCTCGCTTAAAGTCCTACTTGTTGAATATCTGCCTCGGCTTATTTGGAGACGACGAAGACGCAAATGTGTCTCAACTGAAAAATGTCGTTTCTTCCTACGAGGAATCAATAAAGAAGTTTGCTACAGATTCAGGAGAAGTATCTTTGACAATCAGCAGAGATGAAGATGATAATGGTGACGTTCGTTATGATTTACGTCTCGGGGTGGACTACAATCAGACGGACAATTTCTCCAGCGTGGCATTCATCAAACGTGTACCCGTGATTGAGGATGATAAACCAATCCCAGCACAGTTCCGTGTGATGAACCTAACTGAGGACTACCCGCTGGAGTGCATGCATTCAGTACTAAAAGACATGGTTACCCCTTTCTTCAATTCCTATGCAAAGAAATTCCGGAGGTATTATATAATTGTGTTAATAAATACTGAATTAATTATGTGGGCTATTATATATATTTGGTGAGAATAATATATAAATGAAGGTATTTACTTTTACAGAGAGGGGGATAAGTTGGTACCATCTGTACAAAAAAAGATTAGTGAATTAGAAGTCAGCTTGCTCCACTTACAGCAGAACATTGACATTCCAGACATTCAGTTGACCATTCATCCACAAATAACTGCTGTAGTGCAGAAAGCTGCTGAGGAGAATCGTAAACCAAAAGTAGAAGATTTTGGTAATGAAGTGTCAGACTCATCATTTCTCAATCACTTGCAAAAGGATGTCAGCCGTTGGATCAAGGAAATCAAAAAGGTATTTTAATCAGTGTTTGTAAATGCTAGAAACCATTGACCGTGCACACACACAACACACCCTGACTCTATATATATATCCCAGTATACATAATTCTCCATTAGGTGACCCAGTTGGATAGGGAGCCATCCTCAGGGACTGCATTACAAGAGATAAGTTTCTGGCTCAACTTGGAACATGCACTCAGCAAGATACAATCTCGACGAAGTGGAGCTGAGATCCAACTAACTCTTGATGTACTGAAGGCAGGAAAGAGATTTCTTGCCACAGTTAGTTTTGACTCTGACACTGGTAAGAAATGATCATGTGTTATGCACATGCACACAATGGTAAGAATTATAATTATATTCATGTCGTGATTCTAGGACTAAAGGAAGCAGTTGAAAAGGTCAAGGACTACAGTGCTCTAATGAAGGATTTCCCTCTCAATGATTTATTGGCAGCTGGTGACCTACAAACCATCAAGTCCTCTATTACAGTCATATTCAATCATTTGAAAAAGATTCGTAACACTGGCTACCCAGTACACAGAGCCATATGCCTGGTAGAGGCCATCTCAAGAGACCTTAACACACAAATGTTGAAGGTGCTAACTGAAAGTGGCTATTATTACTATTATATACATGTGTCTACATTTAGATCTTGAGTACTCACAAATTAATGGTGATGCCTTATGATGAATTTGAATTAGTAAGGAAAGAAGAATGATTTTATACTCATACATCATGTTACCATTGCACTGTCCAATAGGTGATAGTACAGTGTATCGAGGTGTTTACTGCATGGGATGACGATTATGACAGGTTCCAGGGTCAACTGAGAGACATTAATAAGAAGAAACGTGATGAAATGAAGGTCACTTTCCGTGCTACACACGTACACAAGAAGTTGAATGAGAGGCTGTCAGCTTTGCGAGAGTAAGGATCAAATTATAGAATGTTATTCAAGCACTGTTTATGTGTATTTCTTAGCTTCCGTCGGCAGCACGAGCAACTCCAGGCTGTTATCATCCGTGTGTTGCACTTACCAACAGATCCACTACAGTCACCAGCTGCGGACAAAGCCTTCTCAGCTGATGTGTCATCTGCATTGTATAATGAAGAGGGGGCAGTCCATGAAGTACACAAGGCTTATGATACAGTGAAGGTTGTGGATTGTCTTGACCTCACCCCAGAGGGAACTGGAGCTTGGAACACTGCGCTGAAACGGTAAATAATATGTGGGTATATTGCCTAAAACAAAGTGGTGCCCCTGAAAAACAGTACCACTCAAACGCAATGTCATTTTGCAATACTAATTAAAGGGTGTGGCACCAGTTTTGCTTGCGAGTATTCATCCCGTTTGCTAGGGATGAATACTCGTGAGTGAAACGGGTGCCATTCCCTTTAATTAGCAAGTTTTTTAATCACTTGCACTCTTGCGAGACGACGCTACGCTTGAGCGGCAGAAAGCACCTTTACAGAAGAGTCATACTCAAATCCAGCATTAAATTTAAGAAGACGTCACTATTGAATAAAATCGTCACATAATTTTTGATTTGCCATCCTGCCTGACCACAGTTGAAAGGCTAGAAGCTAAATGATGGTGTGATGCATCATGCAACCACATAAATGTGCTTGTTAGGGGTTCCAACGAGTCTCTGCCCTCTGGTCCTTTCCTTTACTTTTCATCTCCAATCTTAGCAGTCATTTTCTTTGCGCAAGGAAACCATTTCAAGTATTTTTAAACCAGGCGTACGCCCACAGCCGGCTGGGCACGTGCCTGGTTTACTGAAATTGTTTTCTGAAAAGTGTGTTTGTATGTATGTTTGTATATTTGTTTGCCTTTCTGCACCCATGTGTGGGCAAAACTTTGTTCACTAAAAACAGCCTTTGTGTGATAAATAAAGGCCATGCAGAGGTTGTATTAAACTTCTGGGCAGGTAAGCTTTGGTTTAAGACGGTTAATATGTGCTGGTTTGAAATACTGGTGAAATGAGTTGATAAGGACGTGGTGAAGACCATTCTCAGTGGGCTTTATGGATGTCAAACAGCTGAAAAACAACACAGCTTGCCTCCTAGGCTACTGGGTATAATGAATTCCTTCGAGTTGAAAAGGGGGTATGCCCGTGCATACGCAAACGAAAATGAAGAGCAGCTTTGAAGCTTTGCCTGGAGAATTTACGTAAGAAAATGTTATAGACAAACTATAAAACAATTAGGAAGATACTTCTGTGCATTATTAGATGGTTAAGGCGGTTTGTTTGAGGTACGCCTCCTTAGCTGTGCTTAGCAACGTAATTACAGAATTGCAAAATATTTCATCAATTACAAAATACAAATTACTATGATCGACTCAATTGTGTGTATATAGCAACAAAGCAAAACCCAAATAAATAATAGTACACTGTTATTTAAGGTTTGTTTGCTGCATGGCGCTTGGTTTTTAGAAGTAGCACATCAATTTGTTTCCTTAATTATCCGCACTTTCCTTACAAGTCTACATTGATGCCACAAAACAACTATTTGAAGCACTTCTGCTACTGTAAGAGGGTTCTATAAGAGAGAATAGATGGTTGCATGTGTAACAATTGGTTCAGTTGAGAAAACATTATGGTGACGACACTCCTTAATGATTCAGCTGACAACAATCAATTTCACTACAGGAAGCCATGCATGGCAATCACACTTGTATATATCAATCACGTACCAGGGGTTGACTTGAGATGAGCAGCAAGATTGGGATACTCTAATTGAGCAGTCACTCTAATACAATAGCCATGTGTGATTATCATGTAACATATGCATTTTGTATTTATAATCAGTTTTCACTTTTCATTGTGGGATTCTACATATGACACACATGTTTCCATTACATGCACATGACATGCATGTTTCACCAAATGTGTATGGAAGGTGCATCACCATTATTGTTGAGCAGGATGTGCATAATAAAAGTAAAACTTTAAATGAAGTAGGTATCCAAGCGATGAAAAGTTGTGAAATGTTATATGGATATTACAGCTTAGCTATATGGGAAATCCTTCCATTGGTTTGTTACTTTTGTTGAATACAGAAATTAAATGTTAAAAATATGACTGATTTGTCAAATGTTCAAGTAGAGCTTTATTGCTAGAACCAGGTGTATTACTACTCTGTAATATTGTAGCTATGATGATCGTATTGATAAAGTGGAGACAGCAATAGCTGCTAAACTGAGGGACCAGTTGGGAACAGCAAAGAGTGCTAATGAGATGTTCAACATATTCTCACGATACAATGCTCTCTTTGTACGGCCTCACATCAGAGGGGCCATCAAAGAATACCAGTCACAACTGATACAGAAGGTGAAGGATGACATTGAAGGACTCCATCAGAAGTTTAAGGTAGAAACGTTAGACATATTTTTCAAGTCAATTGTAACTACTACGTACTGTACCAATGACTATTTTGTTTATACCACTAGGTGCAATATGCCAAGAGCTCAGCATTCCAAATGAGCACAGCCCATGATATTCCACCTGTGTCCGGCTCTATCATTTGGGCCAGACAAGTTAGTTGACTATATACAGTACAGTAACTTGTGTTATAAATGTTATAATCTGGCGTACCTTGTATGTGATTGTGGTTATTATATTTATTGAACAGATTGAGCGCAAGTTGATGGCTTACCTTAAGAGAGTTGAGGATGTACTGGGGCAGGATTGGGACAAGCAGGCTGAAGGACAGAAGTTGAAGGAAGAAGGAGAAGCTTTTAAAAGGAAACTAAACACTCAAGAACTTTTTGAAGAATGGAAACTAAAGGTATTGTATTATATGATTTAGATAGTTGAGTTGGTAGTAGGCATGATAAATTAATTCATTAATTATTACCGAATTTAAATACAGATGGAGAAACGTCCTCATACAGTGACTGGTGGGATCTTCAACATTATCACTCAACGAACTCGGACAGGTAGTATTTTACGACTTGAAGTAAACTTTCCTCAAGATGTTGTACAACTGTCTAAAGAGGTAAATGTTTCCATAGACCATGTGTGCAACTGTGCATATGTTGGTATGCTTTATTGTGAACCACTATCTTTTGTAAGAGTCTGTGTGTGCATTGATCTGTTCTCTCTTTCAATTAGGTTCGTAACCTGCGCTGGTTGGGTTTCCGAGTACCATTGGTATTGGTTAACCGAGCTGCTCAGGCTAGCCAATTACATCCTCATGCTGTTTGCTTGATTGAGAGTGTCCGCACTTATCAGGCAACCTGTGACAAGGTCAGTGTATACTTTGACCCTCTGTAGTGACCATCATTATATACCCACCCTACTCCCCTCCCTCTCCCCTGTAGTAGCCAGAGATTCCAATATGTACTTATTGCCTGATTAAATGAATTAAACCACCTCATTACTGAGGGAATATTGTTAAGTTTCACTGTACAAATTCTTTTTTTTGTATGTTTACATATGTGTGAAAATATATAATCCCACAATCAATTTATATCAGTAATACAAGATTATAAGTACATTTTCATTACAACTGAATAAATGTGGTGGAGGAGGCTATATGTGATGCAGTGTAATGATGATAACTATACCGTCCTGCTGGCTGATGTCATACAATGGATGATATCATAACCATGGCATACTTCTGAACACTGCATATTTTGTTTACTCACATCTTGTTTTTGTTTGTATCATGGGTAGAGGACTATTCGTACACAACTCACTTGAGTGCATTATTAGGGTGCTTTCCTCCCTGTGGAAGTTTGTGTTTTAATTAGAGTAAAAATAGAGTGAATAACTAAATTCCACCACAATAAAACCTTATATGAATGTTCTTAGACAATGATAAAGTGTTTAGTGAATAATTGGAACTTGGTTCCTCAGGGCTCTGTTCAACTACTCTAGAATTAACGTACAACTACTCTAGTGCAGAAAGGCATAAACCTGGAACAGCTTAGGTTTAAAAACTAAAATTTTACAAAGCAAATGTGTTTACAGCTATGAACTTTATTGTGTTTACACTATGAGCTTTATTTTGCCACCCCTTGTTTGTAGAGGGGCAGGTAACAGTCATTGTCCTGCAAAAGCATTTTTTTTAAAGCACACATTTGCCATGTACATACCTTGGTGTGCTGTAGCAATTTCAGATATAAGAGTTAGCTGTCTGTATGTATTCCATCCCAATTTTACAATGATTTGTTTGTTGTGTTAGGTTACTGATAACCAAACCATTGCCCCACTGATAGCTGGTTTGAAGAAAGATTGTCAAGTTCATTTGTCAGAAGGAATACCCTTGCACTGGGATTCCTTCAAGCTGGAGCAATATTCACGAAAATTGGCAGACTTTGTTTTCACATTTCAAGAGAAGGTGACACTAAACCCCATTATACATTACTGTAATTCATTGTTTACTGGTGTATTTCTGTTATTTCTTCTAGACTGATGAACTGCTCAATTACACTACTGAGATCAACAAACTTTTAGAAGACTTAGAGACATGTGAATATTCCTTCACAGTGTTCAAGGATATCCTGGACAGTATACAGAAAGTCATTGATGGTCTTAACCTTCATGCATTTACTAACCTGACCAAGTGGGTCAAGGAGCTTGATGAGAAGGTAAAGCAAAGCTATGATGGCTAGCATAAGTTGGTATTTAATGGTACATGCCTGCATGCA
Source organism: Dysidea avara (assembly GCF_963678975.1). NCBI lineage: Eukaryota > Metazoa > Porifera > Demospongiae > Dictyoceratida > Dysideidae > Dysidea > Dysidea avara. The sequence continues at coordinate 15,391,036 of NC_089280.1, read as the reverse complement.
TACACGTCCAGTTTGCAAGTTTGCTGGACAACAATAGGAGTATCTGGTACTTTGTATATAGCCAGTGCTATAGTCTCAGGGATTATGGGATACTGACCCTGCAAACTTGAGTGTATTATTTCTGCAAATAATATTATTGTTACTGTGCCAACCTCTGAAAAGAGTATGTTGCACAGATTACAGAACAAACAACTAAAACTGACTGCAGGAGTTGATAATGGTTAATCTGTCTCCATCTGAGATGCAGGCTTCTATTTTAGATGACACAGTTTGAGCACGCTGCTATAGAGCCTATGCAGGCAGCATGGTAATTATTTCTAAGCGCCTAGCTTTTACCAATTTAAGACACGCGTTAGGACCAGTCCGCCATTTGTAGGGTATACAGGTACAAGATGCCAATGGAGTGTTGTGCTGTGAATTGTTCCAATTTGTGTGTTAGAAGGAGTGGATTAAGTTTTTATACTTTCCCAGTGGATCTAGATCGAAGAAATAAATGGATTGCTGCTGTAAACAGGAAGAACTGGTACCCAACCAAGCACGCGGTAATATGTAGTGAACATTTCATTGATGGACAAAAGAGTAACAACCAGTTTGCACCGAACTACATCCCTACAATCTTTCAACGCGTTGACAGTCCTATGAAACGAAAGATGGAAGCTCAGGTCGCGGATTTTCGAAGAAGAACAGCTTCCAGAAAACAGAGGATAGAGCAGACCGAGATCACTGATCAGCAAAAGAAAAAGGCAAAGGAAAGCAGAATGCAAGAGCTTGCTGAGTCTAGCAAAAGGCAAAAAGAAGCAAGAAAATTGGAAGAACGGAGGCTGAAAGAAATAGAAGAGCAGCAAAGGTTAGAGGAGGAGAGGAAAAGACGTGAAGAAGATGAGAGGGAGAGATTGTTGAGAGAAGAAGAAAGGAGAGAAGCTGAACAAAGAAAGGAAATTGAAGATGCCAAGCAAAAGAGGTTGGATGAAATGAACAGATTGCAACAAGCTGAAGAGACACGACTAAAGTATGATGAACTACTCAAGAAATATGATGACCTACTCCTGAATTACAACCAAGCTGTAGAAGAGCTTGAACAGCTAAGAACAAGAGAAGCTAAACTGAATACAAAGGTTGATGAGTTGCAGACAAGAATAGCAAGTCGACAGAGCTTGGAAGAGAACGATAAGCAAGTGAAGTTTTATACAGGCCTACCATCGTTTGCAGTTTTGCTAGCCATATGCAATTTGGTGATAAAGGGTCTACCTGAATGTCTTTTTTCTGGCTGTCCCATGTTTGATCAGCTCTTGATTACTTTGATTAAGCTACGACTTAATATTCCTGATCAAGATTTGGTGTATCGCTTTGGTGTAAACCAGTCTACGGTTTCCTGATGCATTACCAAGTGGCTAGATGTACTTCATGTAAAGTGTAAAGTTATCACCGTTGATTTATTGGCCAGAGAGGGATCAGTTACGGAAGACAATGCCAACATGTTTCAGGAAAATTTTTTGGAAATGTGCGATTGTTATAGACTGTTTAGAAGTGTTCATAGACAGGGTCGAACTATAAGAAGCACAACACATGCAAATTCTTAATAGGCATCACTCCTCAGGGGTCAGTATCGTTTATATCTAAAGGCTGGGGCAGAAGGGTATCTGATGTACATTTAACTGAGAACTGTGGTCTCCTCTCGAAACTGTTACCTGGAGATGTCATATTAGCAGATCGTGGCTTCACAATAGATAAGGCTGCAGGAATGTATTGTGCAGAAGTCAAGGTACCTCCCTTTACGAGAGGGAAAAAACAGTTAAGTAAGCTAGAAGTTGACATTGCTTGCCAGCTTTCTCAAGTTAGAATTCATGTTGAAAGAGTTATTGGGGCTAGTAAAGCAAAAATATTCCATATTACAATCAACTCTGTCTATTAATATGCTCAAAGGTGATGAAGGGGATGTGTTTCCTGTTGATAAAATAGTTGTAATATGTTGTGCACTATGTAACTGTTGTGACTCTGTAGTATCATTTTAATTATTTACTAAGTTGTACTTGTCATTGTAATAAATTGTTGATATTTACATTACATTCATTTTATTTACATTTAGGATATGAAAGTGCATGTACAGTACAGTATATTAATGATTTTTCATTGCCTTCTTTGATCTCTTAGAGCTCCTCTGATTGTGGCAGTCTGGACAATAATATTTCCCTTTCAGAACATCTTTTTTGGTCATTTTTAAACATGAAAAATGAAACCATCCTATCAAACAATCCTTGTTATCACAGCAAATCGTGCCATCATAGTCTTCTCCTTTACCGCAATAGCGGTATCCTTCCTGTTCATCTGAAGAACTTGAATTATGGACATATTGCTCCTCGAGCCTGCAGTAGCATCCACCTTAGTAATGTGAGAGTCTGTGGAATCCACCTGGTTTACACTTGCACCAACAGACACGCTAGTACTGGAGCTTGCACCATCACTAGCAGCTGTACTGCTTGATGACTGCAGTGGCATTATTGGTTGCTTGCTGTACCACTTTCCTACTAGTTCAGGTAATATAGCCAATTTAATAAATGGTTCAACATCATGTATAGCTGAGTCAATGAAATCAGAATCCAGCTCTACCTTCTGGTGAATATTTCACCTTCCCTCCAAGCTACAAAATCACAGTGTCGCATACGACATAGCTTCATCTGCAGTTGGATTTGATAATAATATATATGATCTTCCTTAAGTGTGAGTCTGCCATTGTTGTCTTCTAAAATGAAGGAAGAATTATCAAGAATGGCTTCTGAAAATGCTTTATTGCAGGAGATAGGACACTTGATTTCTAAAACACGACTCTCACAACACTTACAGTAGACAAGGCCGTCTGGTATGGCACCCAAGAATGGAAATTCAGGATCCAAAATAAGGCCACATTGTATTACCATAAAATTCTCATGACAAGCTTGCATTTTTTCTGTATATGCTACCCTGGCAATATCTTCATGCTTGCACCCATACTGGCATGCAGAAGAAGTAAATTTATGCTGCTCAGGATAGCATCTAGCCTTGATCAGGGAAACAGATGGTTTAAAATGGTTAGTATGCAAAGCTTCACGCAACTTAGAAGCTGTTATCCTACCCGCATGTTGCTCAAACCAAGCTTGACATTTACTTTGTTCTCTTGTGTGCTCCTCCACCATGACAGCTTGATTAAATGTGAAAGACACAGTCTCGTAAATATCTTCACATTTGGCCCAATGATCATTATATGCCAGCTCCATTGCCATCGGATCATGCAACTCTGTTAGAGGTTTAGATAAAATCCCAGATTCTGTTTCTGGAACATAAGAATCATTATACTCAGCCATCAATGACAGCACAACTGGTTTCCCCAGCCCTTGAGACATTTCAGTATGAAAAGTGGCTAAATCAGAATCAGTAGACTTAGGAATAGAAAACTTTTTACTTTTCGTAGACGAGTCTCCACATCCTTCAGTGACAGTTTGTTTACGCTTATGGTTTGGTGTAGTGAAGTCTATTTTACCAATTTCAGAAAATGGGACACTTTGAAAAGTGTTTGGTAGCCATGAACACGGCAATGATGTGCACGAAAACTGCTGCTTCATCTGAGTATTTAACTGCAACATAAACAACACAGAAGCAATGTGTGAACAAGCCTCTCCAGCACCAGCCATACATGTACAGTGAGCACACAACACTTCTCCACTCTGTTTAACTGAAACCCATACCTTCAGTGAGGGTAATGAAAGGCTTTGTGAATGTTTAACAAGTGCTGTAAACAAGTAAAGCTTGGTACTACTGGATCGACTGACACTGCAAATAGCATCACTCACCAACTTGATTGAAAGCCTCCAGACTTTTGTAAGTTTTAAGTTGAAAATGTTCATGACTCGGTGTCAGTATTATATACATCTCCGTACATCACATCTGGCCATTCATTCCACTCAATAGCACGTTCTGAAAACAATGAAGGTTTCTCCAGTCGGCAATAGGGATCTTCCTCGCAACAAATCAACTTCAATTTATCAAGATATCGATCCTTGGTGTCTCCTGACTGTTCTAAACAATACTGTGAATAAGAAAACACCTGGTTTACGCGTTGTGCACTATCCATGAGCAGTTTCACTAAGTAACGTTTCTACACTACAAATGGCGGAACGGTGCTAACGCGTGTAAGAGCTGGGCGCTTAGACATAATTACCATGCCCCTTGCATAAGCTCTATAATGAGTGCTGTGTAGCAGGCAATTTTTTGTGAACGGTCATGTATCTGTTTGGATAGCACTCTTGTAGAAGGTTGTGACTGAGGAGAGTAAGGAATGTTAACAGCAGTTGTTTACTTATACAGTTGTTGGTTTCACAATAGTATACAAAATTATTCAGACCCATCATATTGGCGTAACCTCCTCAGGTACACTGTTACATGTAGCAGGTACCCACATGCCATGTAAGTCACATAGAATTGCCTTACTATGTATGTGTGCAAGTCCACACTTTATGCACTTCCCTCAGGAAGATTCTGTAGTTTCCATGCCATTTGACAGTGAAACACTAAGTGGTCTTTTGTTTGTAGGGAATTTTCTGGTGGTGTAGAAGAACCACTGGCATCAACTGAGATCACTGTCAAGATTTGATGTCCTTCATACAGTTCATAGTAGCAAGAGTTCATAATATTATATTATGAACTCTTGATAGTAGTAATCCTCAAACAGAGAGAGAGGAGACAAAATACGGTATTGGTACGATTGTTTCTTGCCAAACATGAGCAATAGTTCCTCAGTTCTTTTTAGTGGGTGTCACTACTTCACTGGAGGCAACAAATCTGTAAGAAAATGAAAAGGCCAAACTGATAAATAAATTAGCAATGTGCTCTGTAGGTATAGTCCAGTGCAATGAGGTATTTTGTTGCTGGCAATTTGTAAGGCATAGCCTGGCTTTAAAATATATGAAGCACATATTAAACAGTACACATGTACTGTTACATTCATGATTCAAATATTCAAAAATGAAAAATTAATGCGGATTCTGACTTGGAACACTTCCCAAAACTAATGTCCAAACACTGTTGTGATGGTGACAACTGCCAATTTATTATGTCAGCTTGTCAGGTGATAGAGAGCTCCAATGTACATGTGCCTACTAGAAGTATATGAGTTATATGGCACCACTAAAGATACAAACATCCCTGATTGGCCTTGTACTTTACAACCTACAATCAATGCTTATTTGGCAACTTATGTACTGCAATAGTTCCTTGTTGAGAACTGTTACATCTGGCCAGTAGGTTTAGCCATGATCATACTGGTACATGTAGTGCCTCTGAGCTCACTTCTCTCTGCCTCACTTCTCTCTGATTGTTCTTGATATTCAGAAATTATATATTACATTGGTACTGGTAGGCTGCCTCTAGGGAAACAGCAGCCATATCCCTTAGCTAAGAAAGAAAGCTTTTTGTTTGATTGAATTTGACTCTTGCAGAATGTTTCTGTAAGACCCCAAACCTGTGACAATCGTGTCTGACTGCAGGGAAATTCTGTCCGTTCTATGTAATACACTAGTACTAACATACATGTAATGATCAGTTATTGTCAAAGTTCTAATGCTGATAAATACATTTCAAATGTCAGTACTGCAAACAATCTAAATATGCTGCTGTCGCAGGTTAGAACAAAGAAGTGTGCCACTTATTACACGGCCGGAGGTTTCCCATCTTTTGTTAGGAGATTCTAGTTGCCTGTTGGAACACTCTTTTGGTGGTAATGATGATGGAGGGAGGGGCTGTGGTGACCAGATTGATAATCATCATGTAGGTGGTGTGGTTAATCTGGTGTCTAGACTTTCTGGGACCTGATGATAGTTGCAGCTTTTGTGAGCAGTCTATACTGCTGTGTTATTTTTATTGTCCTGAGCAAACTCACCACCATGCCAAAGCCAATCTCTAATGGATGTGGGGATTAAATTGCTTTCTGCCTCTCCAGTTTCCTCTTTGTTATTTTGATGATCCCGTTGTCTTCGTTGCTGAATCTGGGTGATCCTTATGGTTATCTAACATAATAGCTGCACATGTGGAATTATTGGTTTTCACAATGAATGTATTTTCTCATTTGTGGGGTAAATACCAATCTGATCAGTTTCATATAGTGGTTTTGTATGTGACTTCCATGCTTTCTTCCCCATTTTTGTCTATGATTCTTCATCCTTCATAGGATAATTGTCCCCATGTGAACTGCAGAAGGACAGATAAAATGGTTTGCATTTTTGTAGCAATTTGGTCAGGAAGACCTAGTATATGTAGCAAAGTTATGCTGGTGTTCTGCTTGATGCTGTTGTATACCTATCATGCTTGCAATGATCTTAGTGTGATCATATGGTGCTGGTCTTACAGTGTACTATACCATATGTATTGTAATAGTGAATTGGTGATGTATGCCATGCAGGGTTTCATTCTCTGTTTCATCTTCGCTGCACAATTCACTACTGCTCTCTTAGACCTCATGGAACTACTGAGAAGACTTCCATATCCAAATAGGCCTGATCATATCAATTCCAACTGTATGTATAAAGTAGTTCTGCAAGGAGGGATATCAAAATTCCCCATCATTTTCTCAGTATGAACTCATTAATGCCACAAGATATCAAGCTAGTGTGTACAGTATGTTGACAGTTTTGCAATTCACACTTTGCAATACGATGTGACTTGCACACAGTACTTGTTGCAATACTGCTGCAGTCTTCATACAGTCACTTTGCTATTAGAGCAGCACTGAGCCAAGGAGCCTTATTTTTTATGAATGCATTATGTGGGTCAGGCACTTACATTATTTGAAAGATATCTTACTATATAGCTTAGTACAACATATGTAGTTCTAGTGCAGTTCAGTTTACAATGCCATGCAGTGATGAATTACTTGCAGTCAGGAAACATCTCTGGTCATGCTGAGACCATGCAGAGATTCCAGACCTTACAATACTGCCAATAATGTATGAATCTTCATTACTGCTTCTTCCATATATACTCCTGTATATTGATCTTTATATTTTCTCATGCATGGTACTATCCTGATGTGGAATAGTATTAGAGGAGGCATTATTGCCATTGTAATTTCAGCTGATGTATGTAATGAAATAAAGCTGTATTATCCAGTTGGTTTGTTATGGCTAATGTGTACACACAGGTGGAGGAGGTGTTGGTGGTACGTGTCTCTGCTGGTCTGAAGGAGTGGACCAAGTGTCTACTAGGTGTGGTGGATGAGAGTGTGGATAACACTGATGCTCCTGTGGGTCACAAGCCAGGGGGAGATCCTGTACTACAAGTAATGAAAAAGATGCAGCACAGTAATAGTTTTTACTCTTGTGTTCTTTAGCCCGTCAGGTTAGAGTTGAAGATAACCAATCAGATCATTAAGGTGGAGCCACCTACTCAAAGTGCTCGTGTGAACCTGGTCCACCAACTACATGCCTGGGTCTCGGTGGTAACTAACCTACCACGAATACTTAGTACTAGATACCAGGTAGGTATCTATTGTGTTACTAGCGTATGTAGTGTGTATGTCTGTCTGTCTGTCTGTGCATGCTTGTGCTATGTAGTTTATGTCACTAAATATACTGTATGCATATACTGTAAAGTATTTTTAATTTAATGTATCCATGTGTATTGGTGTTCATCTTGTTAGGTTGGGTTGGAGGAGTTGGATGCCAATGAGACATCCTATAGGTCCTTGACAGCCAAACTAATGAAGCAGAATGGTGAACCACTGATGAGAGCTTATGGTGCTGTAGAAGAAATAGTCAATGAAGTATCTGCCTATGTACAAGTAAGTGATGTTAAGGTTGTAGCTAAGTAAGCCAACCGATATCATGTACTAAAGCCACATCCATTTAGTAGCTATATACTGTAAACAGCCTTAAATTCTACTTTTGATTGGACATGCCATATATTCGGTATATGCATGTGAAGTAGAAGCCATGAGGCGAAGCATTGTTGAGCCATTCAGTAAACTGGGAGTAGCCATTTCAGAATACTTCTAGTTGTGATCACTCAAGATTCCTTACAATATTGCTACTACACTTAATAGTATAAACACCACGGCATTTATTACCTTAGTACCAAAAATCAATGCTGTGACTATTCAAAATTGACCTCCACTCGATGCTCAAAAATGTTTAATCCTTAATTGGCACCATTCTAATGCAGTTATTATTGAAAGTGCGGCATTTGGAAATATGGTAACTGTATTGCATTTTCATGTGGATGGCTATATATATAGCAGAGTGTTTAACTAGTGTGTACATCTGTAGGTATTTAGTGTTGGTGTTATACTTGTCTTGTTTAATTGTTCTGTTCAGGAGTGGCTACAGTATCAGAGCCTTTGGGATATGGAGATGGTGAATATTACTGGTCGTTTGGAAGAGCATCTTTCAAAGTGGGAGAAACTACTACTGGACATCAAGTATGTGTTCTAATCAGTATATCAGACCCGTCAATAATCTCAGTATTGTTTCATTGTTCTTTTCATCATTCATCTGGTGGTACCCATGGTGTTGAAGTACACATGCCAGTGCACTAATCTGATGTGATACTGTAAAAATTTCATGCTAAACTTTTTTTTATCCTAGCAAATAGCACATTAAATACTTTTTTGTACTATTTTAGTCAAGCTTTGATTTGTCTTTGAATTGTCCCTTGCAATGTTTGAACATTGTTTGTTTTGTTAGGAATTCTCGTAAGACATTTGACACAGCAGAGACGAGACGAAACTTTGGACCAATAGAGGTGGACTATCGAACTGTCCAGCAAAAGATCACTGACAAATATGACATGTGGCACAAGCAGATACTGAGCAAGTTTGGTAACATGTTGGCTGGGTCACAAGAAGATTTCTACTCTGCTGTATCAAAGGTACATTTAGTTAGTACTTGTAATTGTTTGGGTTTTGTGCTGATGTAAACTGCTGCACTGCATGTGATTTGTAGAATCGTACTGAACTGGAGAACCACTCTGTTGATTCTAGTAGCACTTCAGAAGTTGTGGCTTTCATTACTTTACTACAAGGGCTGAAGAGGAAATTAAAAGATTGGAAGGGCAAAGTGGAGGTGTGTATTGTGTGTTTTGTGATACTATTACAGTACATGCATGCATGCATGGTTCCCCAAAAATTCAAATGTACCAATCTATAGTAAAACTTTATATGTACTTTGATCTGTCAATTGACGAAGCACTTATTAAACATGCACATTGTGATTTGTGGGTACGTGCTAGCACTCTGGTTTCATTATCTATCTATTGTACAGTGTGTCTTTTATCCAATAGTATCACATATGAATGTAATGCCTATTGTTTTGTAGATATTCAGAGGTGGTCACAAGATACTGAAAATGCAGAGGTACCAGTTTCCTCAGAAGTGGCTGGAGCTAGAGATGATTGAAGGAGAATGGAGTGCCTTCAACGAGATCCTGAAACGCAAGGATGCTGCCATCCAGTCACAGGTGGCACCATTGTCTCATAAGATAGTTCAAGAGAGCAAGTTGGTAGAGCAAAAGACACTAGATTTGTTATATGACTGGGAGAAAGGCAGACCAGTCCAGGTATGATTTTTTTGTAACTACAATCCATCTGCTTATCTCTGAGACATTGTCATTATTAATTTAAATTTATTCGTATAATAGCTTTACAGTACAGATGAGTATTGTATTGTTTTTCTTAGGGTGATTTGACTCCAGAGAATGCCAAGTCAACATTGTCTCTTTATGAAGGAAAGTTTTTGCGACTGAAGGAGGATAGGCAGAATATTTCTAAAGCTAAAGAAGCGTTAGAGCTAGAAACAGGTTAGAGCTGATTATACAGCTGTAATCTGACTATGTACATGTATACAGTACTTACATGTGCTTTAAAAATCTTTTCTAACCTGTCAAGGTTCTTCGAGCATTAATGAAGAAAAGTTAGATGTGGCAATGGAAGAGTTGCAGGATCTAAGAAGCGCTTGGGCAGAACTTGCAAAGATTTGGGATCAGATTAGCGAGCTAAAAGAGAAGCCATGGGTGTCTGTTGTCCCAAGGAAAATCCGTCAGTCACTGGACAGCCTATTACTACAATTGAAGAATCTTCCAACTAAACTCAGACAGTACGCTGCTTACGATCATCTTCAGAGAGTACTGAAAGGCTACACTAAGGTCAATAGAGAACATTGTGAATACTGTTAAAACACTCTAATAGAGCATCCAGTTGTATTGCAGTGCATATACAGTATGCATGAATATCTAGCCTTTCCATCATTCTTCAGGTAAACATGATGGTGACAGATCTCAAATCAGAGGCACTGAAAGACCGCCACTGGAAGGAGCTTCGCAAAAGGTTACGACTGAACCTTGTCATGTCTGAACTAACGCTAGGGCATATCTGGGATGCTGACTTGCAACGCAATGAAGCCAGTGTGAAAGATGTGATCTTAGTGGCTCAGGGTGAAATGGCACTTGAGGAATTCTTAAAGCAGGTACATATATGTAGTCTACCCTGATTTTTCTGACTTGTTTGGATATTTGGGTAGCCAAGTCTGCATTTTTATATGGTGATTGTGTGTATATACAACTGATTAGAATGTCAACTAATAAAACAATCATTTTGTTTGAAGTTTGGTTAAAAAGAATTTACATTTTTTATTTCTTTTTTGAAGTACAACTAGATAGTTGCCACACTTGCTTATGTGATATACATGGTACAGAGTGGTAATGATTCTTTTCTATCAGGTTAAGGAGTACTGGCAGACATTCAGTTTGGACTTGGTGAACTATCAGAATAAGTGTAAACTGATACGTGGCTGGGACGACCTGTTTACCAAGTGTAGAGAGCATATGAACAGTGTAGCTGCTATGAAACTGTCACCTTATTACAAGGTAAGAATTTTCATGGCTGTATGTATAATTAATGCAACAGTTATGTGTATACTTGCATGTATGTGTGTGTTTGCTTGCATGCATGCATGCATATGGCCTTGCGTGTTATGCATGCAAGTGTGAACTAAGTGTTCCATGGTGCTTGCACTGTTCAGGTATTTGAAGAAGATGCCATCACTTGGGAAGACAAGTTAAACAAGATCAATGGTGTGTTTGATGTGTGGATTGATGTCCAACGTCGTTGGGTGTACTTGGAGGGAATCTTTACTGGAAGTGCAGACATCAAACATCTTCTGCCAATTGAGTCACAACGTTTCTCAGGGTAAGTATCAACTACAATGCTTACTCAGTTGTAGAACGGTTACCAAATAGCACATGAATTGAAATTTGTTCTAGTAAGTCCAGCCAAATTTACCTCACCTTGTATAATTAAGCAAGAGGCTGCTCTTGGCTTAGTCACTAATTTCATGATTTCGTATGTTTGAAAATAAAGAAGTTACCTCGTTATCTAAAACAGATTTCTTGTACACGTGTGCAATCAGTACAGTTTATGTCATTTCTACTTTGTCCAATGGCCATTCTTTTATTTTGGATACCTTATGACCTCTTGTAGTGATGTGTTCAGATATCAGGGATCTAATATATCACACTTACACAAATGGGACCACGAATAAGGGTTCAAGGTGTCCACATTTCAGAAAAAGTTTCGATGTATGTAGATTGGTATTCATATTTCTCATTTCTGTACAATATAGTATCAGTTCAGAGTTCATGACTCTGATGAAGAAGGTTACTAAGAGTCCACTGATCATGGACGTGGTGAACATTGCTGGAGTACAAAAGACACTTGACCGTCTTGCTGACCTGCTGGGAAAGATTCAGAAGGCTCTTGGAGAGTACTTAGAAAGAGAACGAGCCTCATTTCCACGGTATGAATACAGTTTATTATATTTACTGCTGTGTGATTAGTTGTACTTATTATGTACCAAATGTGTTTATACAGGCGAGGTGTATTTATTCATCAATTTTCTTTGTTCCAGTTTTTACTTTGTTGGTGATGAAGATTTGCTGGAGATAATAGGGAACAGCAAGAGTGTTGAGAAACTTCAGAAACACTTCAAGAAGATGTTTGCTGGCATTGCAGCAGTGCAGTTGAGTGAAGACCAGAATACTATATATGGTATTTCTTCTCGTGAAGGTGAAGAGGTAAGAAGAGGCTGGCCTGTAGTTCTCAACTTGTATTTTTTTGTACTGCCTAATTTTGTTATGATGTATTTTTTTGTACTGCCTAATTTTGTTATGATGTATATCAAATACATAATTGTATGCATGATTCCAAGTGTGTAGTTTAGTTGACAGTTTGAATTCAGTAAATCAAACTTTTGTAGGTGAAATTTGTCACCCCAGTTTCAATCCTCGACCACCCTAAGATCAACGAGTGGTTGGGACTAGTTGAGAAACAGATGCGGATCACCTTGGCAACGTCACTGGCAGGAGCAGTAGAAGACGTGAAGGAATTTCACACTACTGACATTGACGTGGCTGCTTTCATGCAGTGGGTGGATAAGTACCAGGTATTTTGTGCAACTATGTGAGCAAAACTAGTGAGCATGGCTCTTAAATCACTTTTAGGCTCAGTTGGTGGTGCTATCAGTACAGATATCTTGGTCAAGTCTGGTGGACACCGCACTGCAGACAATTAGTGCAGCTCAGTCAGATGACATGTCACCACTGCAACAAGTTCTGTCTATTGTGCAGGCAACATTGAATGTGCTGGCTGACTCTGTGCTACAAGAACAGCCTCCTATTAGGAGAAAGAAGCTAGAACATTTGGTGAGTATAGACTTGTGTAATTTTTAGGTCCACTGCATTCTAGTAATAGACCATATATTTAAATAGTGGAGTTCATGTTTCTGTAATTCCTTTAATTTTTCATATTTAATGGTATTTCTAATTCTACAACAGATTACAGAGTTGGTACATCAAAGAGACATGACCAGGATACTGGTAAACAACAAGATTACAAATCCTAAGAGTTTTGAGTGGCTGTCACAAATGAGGTTCTACTTTAATAGCAAAATTACTGATGTGCTGCAGCAGCTGTCTATACACATGGCTAATGCTCAGTTCACATACAGTTTTGAGTATCTTGGTGTTCAGGATAAGTTGGTCCAGACACCTCTTACTGATCGTTGTTACCTCACCATGACTCAAGCATTGGAGGAGAGACTCGGTGGCTCTCCGTTTGGTAAGGAATTAACTGTTGTTAAGGTACACATACGCTGTATTATTTTGTGTCGCATGCACGCATGCACACACACTCACATGCACATGCACACACTAATGTGTTGGTATTAAGATGTGATGTTGCTGTGATACAGGGCCGGCAGGAACTGGTAAGACTGAGTCAGTTAAGGCTCTTGGTCACCAGATGGGTCGTTTTGTGTTGGTATTCAATTGTGATGAAACCTTCGATTTCCAGGTGAGTACGTATGTGTGTAGTGTGTATATAATTGTAGTGTATTAGGGATCATAGAAATAAAAAGTAACTAAATGTTCAATTTTGAGATTTTTGATGTATATTATATCTGCAATACAGGCTATGGGACGTATTTTTGTTGGTTTATGCCAAGTTGGAGCTTGGGGTTGTTTTGATGAGTTTAACCGACTGGAAGAACGAATGTTGTCTGCTGTATCGCAACAAATCCAAACCATTCAAGAGGCTCTTAAAGAGCATGCTCATGAAAAGGAAGGTATAACAACTTATTCTGCTGTACCAAGCTAGGCATAGGTGTCCATTTATTTACAGTAGCTCAGAAAGGTCTTGTAGTCGAGTTAATTGGGAAACAGGTGAAAGTCAACCCTGCAATGGCTATCTTCATTACGATGAACCCTGGATATGCTGGAAGGTAGAAATTTTATGTGTTTGTGTATAGCACACTTTTACCATGTTGTTTTGTGCAGGTCTAATCTTCCTGACAATCTTAAGCAGCTGTTCCGCTCATTGGCTATGACCAAGCCTGATCGACAGTTGATTGCTCAAGTGATGTTGTACTCTCAGGGCTTCCGTACTGCTGAGAAGCTTGCCACCAAAATAGTACCATTCTTTAAGTAAGTGAAATGGCAAACATTTGGATCAAATAAACAGTTGTGTAAATTTATACTTAACTTTGTATATTTCTTTCTAGGCTATGTGATGAGCAGTTGTCCAATCAGTCCCATTATGATTTTGGTTTACGTGCACTAAAGAGTGTGTTGGTGTCATCAGGCAATGTTAAACGTGATCGTATACAAGCTGTGAAAGAGGAGCTGGCTCAGCAGAATGCCACCATTGATGAAGCTTCCATTGCTGAACAGCTGCCTGAACAAGAGGTCATACACACGTACAAACGCATATACACCAACTCACAGTCGTACACCATTTGACTTCTTGATGCTGCCCACCAAAACCATGTTCAACAGTAGTAGGGTTGTATTCTGGACCAGTGACGAGCTGTTCCTTGTTCCCAATGAATGTCAGGATAGATCACCTTTTGGTGGAACTGGTGACCACATGAATGTACTTTGTGTGGAAGAGAATTTGTGTTTTGTCTCCTCAATTGTGCAACTTCACACATGTGTATCTTACAAAATGGGTCCACTCACTTTTATCCTGTACAGTGTTTGGGTCAGACATCACACTCTTTGTCCCAGGAAAAGTTTGTTTCTATTGCTATTTTCTAAATAAAAGCTGCTTAGACAGCTTTTCATCAGGTACACACACACACGCATGTGCGCACTAACTACACTACCCGTTTGCTCAATGTAACAGTAAACCATTATTACATGTTATTTTCTCAACAGATACTTATTCAGAGTGTCTGTGAGACAGTTGTGCCCAAGCTGGTAGCAGAAGATATCCCACTGTTGTACAGTCTGTTATCTGATGTGTTCCCTGGGGTCAAGTATACTACAGCAGAGATGAAGAGATTACAGAAAGAAATCTCAACAGTCTGTGAGGAATGGCACCTTGTATATGATGATGATGAAAATGGAGGACAATGGGTACAAAAGGTACGGATAATTTATGGGACTATATGTATTAGTTAAAGCATTGCCGTGAGTGCTATACGAAAAAAATAGCATGAAAAGAGTTGGCGAGAGCTGAGTGCTATCTATATTTTGTCTCGAGACCACTCTTTGAGTGCTATATTTTTCGTATAGCACAAGCAAGGCAATGCTTTAACTGATTTAAAGAACTTCCAAGATTCAAGCTGGAACTCGAGTAAAACATGCGCGGAACTATTCGAGACTTGCCAAGCAAGCCTTCAGTGAAACAATCGACTTCGCTCCTTGAGGTCCTCTGGAGTGCTTTTTCCTCTGCCTCTGGGGTGCTATTTTCTCCAGTTAATCATCCTTGTCTTCTCAATTTTAGGGTCAGGCACCACGTAACTATTCGTCTTCTACCCACGCACAGTACTATAACTACCTCGATATAGCGCTGTGGTCACCACTATAGCACTGTGGTTGCGTATATAGCACTGTGGTTGCGTGTATAGCACTGTGGTTGCATATATAGCACTGTGGTCACGTAAACTGTTTTGTATGGAATTTTGCTTTGATCTTTCACTCCAAAGTTCTTTAAATTTGACTTATCTACATTAACTTTGTATGTTTGTTATCTGTCTGTAATCATGTATCACTGCATTGTTTTGTGTCACTTTAGGTTCTCCAGCTGTACCAAATTGTTCAACTCCATCATGGTTTGATGATGGTAGGACCCAGTGGTAGTGGCAAGTCCACAGCCTGGAAGGTGCTCTTGAAGGCTTTGGAACGACTAGAAGGTGTAGAGGGAGTAGCCCATGTGATAGACCCCAAGGTAAACTGGGACAGCTAAACTAGACAGCAGTAACTTGCAAGTACATGTAATTGCTGTGTTTCTTGTGTAGGCTATATCTAAGGAAGATTTGTATGGTGTATTGGACCCTAATACTCGAGAGTGGACCGATGGCTTGTTCACACACATATTGAGAAAGTGAGCTTGGATACAAGATAGTACACACTAGTTAATTGTTGTTTTATATGTGTGTGTGTAGACATTTGGGCATGTGATTACTGTTAACATACTTGTGTGCACACCTTTAGTACATTTAGTGCACATACAACATACACTGTAACTATGTGGTGTATACATATATGTTTGTGTACCTTGATGACAGGATCATTGATAATGTGAGGGGAGAGATCAGCAAGCGTCAGTGGATCATATTTGATGGTGATGTTGATCCAGAGTGGGTAGAGAACTTGAACAGTGTTCTGGATGACAACAAGCTTCTGACATTGCCAAATGGAGAGCGTCTCAGTTTGCCCCCAAATGTTTGTAGTTTGTGTGTGTGCTGTTTTTTTTTTTGTTTTGTTTTTAATGTTGTATATTTTTTGTTGTGTAATGTAGTGTGTGGCATGCTTGTGTCTCAAATTGTAGGTGTGACCTGTAAAACAGAAAATTTTAACAGAAGGATCTTTCAGCTTGGATAAATTTAAAATGTTGATCTAAACATTTGCTTTAAAGACACTAGACAAATTAAAAGCTGACAATTTGTCAATTTCTTTAACTTTTTCTTCCATCAACATTTCCTGTCATACAGAACTGTACTCATTTTTGTTCATTCCTTGATGTACGCTTATTTATAGTCTACACCTCTTTACTGTTCAGGTCAGGATAATGTTTGAAGTAGAAGATCTTCGTTATGCTACGTTGGCCACAGTCAGTCGATGTGGGATGGTGTGGTTCAGTGAAGAAGTGTTGACATTTGACATGATCTGCGAGAACTTCCATAATCGACTGCGAAAGATTCCCATTGATGAAGGAGAAGGCTTCACAATGGGTACTCCATCACTGTCTTCAACTATGACGTCTTCCAGTCAGTCATCTACCGAGACTGCACTATCGCCAACTCTACAGGTAATAAGTTATAACACACATTTGTATCTGATTTGTATACACAATGCCAGAGGTCTGCAGGACCATGGAGTATTTACAAATCAGATACAAACCATATTGGTGTATTAAGAACTGTTTTGTGGTATGGGGTGTGCTTGTGGATCAATTTGTGACAAGAGGAGGAGTAAAGGCCACTGTTGCTGCATGAATATTATGTATAAAGAACAATTTTAGTTAACTTTTACGCTGATAGCTCCTAGTTTTGCATGAACAATCACATGATACTGTATGTGTATCTGTTGACTGTCAACACAGATTCAGCCCAACTTAACATTGTACTGCCTCCTATTCAGATGTGTAAGTGCCAAGTGGAAGATATTATGTAATGGTTTTTGTTAGCTAATGTATTGTTGGTAAACCAGCATAGATTGAGACACAACTTGTTTATAACACTGGTGGCAGCCTGTACCATACTACAATTGTATTTGTATGACTCCTGTACTCTTGCATGTTTAATATTCCCATTAGGTGCAAAATGATTGTGTTAATCTGTTGATACCATACTTTGCGACCAATGGGCTTGTGGATAAAGCTCTGCAATATGCTGAACAACATATGGAGCATGTAATGGACTTTACTAGACTGAGAGCACTTGGATCTCTCTTTTCCATGGTCTGTCAGATAGTCAGAAATGTTCTCAACTACAACCAAATGCACGCAGATTTCCCAATGAAGGTTGGCACACTTTTGATATAAAGCTGATATAAAATATTCACATGCTTATGTGTACAGAATGATCAGTTAGAGCAGTATGTTCCTCGGGCATTAGTTTATGCCTTGTTGTGGTCATTTGGTGGAGATTCTCGGCTGAAATTAAGAGAAGAATTGGGCGAGTTTATCAAAGGAATCACCACGATTCCTCTGCCATCCACCACTGCAATGCCAGTAATTGACTACGAGGTATTGAAGTTGTGTATATGTATATTCTTCACCAAATTATCAAACTAAATTAGAATCTTGAAACTGCTATACAATGTAAAAGCTTTCAAGCTCCCTATTTCAGATAGTACGTACGTTGTTTATGTTTAGGTGACTATCAGTGGAGAATGGAGTCCATGGGCAGGCAAGGTACCCAAGATTGAAGTGGAGACACACAAAGTTGGCAGTCCTGACATTGTGGTGCCCACACTGGACACTGTGAGACACGAGTCTTTACTCAACACTTGGCTAGCTGACCACAAGCCTCTGGTAAGCCATGACTATGTGTAGTATTATATTTGTTTATTAACTTGTGTACACTCTGTGTTAGGTGTTGTGTGGGCCTCCTGGTAGTGGCAAGACCATGACTTTATTCTCAGCTCTTAGAGCTCTTCCAGACTTTGAGGTTATTGGACTTAACTTCTCCAGTGCTACTAGTCCTGAGCTAGTACTAAAGACATTTGATCATTATTGTGAATACCGACGTACACCAAATGGAGTTATCATGTCTCCTATTCAGCTTGGAAAGTGGTTGGTGTTGTTTTGCGATGAGATCAATCTTCCTGATCTTGATAAATACGGTATGAAAGTTTGGACAGATGTTTAGATCTGTTTATTTTGTTTTCTCTTGTAGGCACTCAAAGGGTGATATCATTTCTACGTCAGTTGGTAGAGCACGGAGGCTTCTATCGCACATCAGATCAGACCTGGATTAAAATGGAGAGGATACAGTTTGTAGGTGCATGTAACCCACCCACAGACCCTGGCCGCAAGCCTCTTACCCATAGGTATGGAGTGATTATATGTATGTAATGTATGTATAGGTATGACAGAGAACAGTGTTAAATAGCTTAGTGCACCTAATAATAGTGTTTACTTGAAAGGTTTAAGGAGCGCTGAAGCAATTTTGAATTGACTGTACACATGGCTTTGGACTGTGCTGGCCTATTTATTTATAAATTAGGTCCAGTTTCATATTCATATTTTTTTCTATAGGTTCTTGCGCCATGTTCCTGTGATCTATGTGGATTATCCAGGACCCCATTCACTCAACCAGATTTATGGTACATTCAACCGTGCCATGTTGCGACTAGTACCTAACCTAAGAGCTTATAGTGATCCACTCACTGAAGCAATGGTAGAATTCTATACCAAGTCACAGGTACATGGCAGCGTTTGCTGGTAGCAGTAGCATATCAAGATTTATAAATCATGTTTCTTTGTATCTTTATTGTAGGAACATTTCACTCAAGACATGCAACCACATTACATTTACAGTCCTAGAGAAATGACTCGTTGGGTGCGAGGAATCTACGAGGCTCTCAAGCCAGTAGAATCATTACCAGTTGAAGGACTGGTTCGTATTTGGACACATGAAGGACTGAGATTGTTTCAGGACAGGTAAGCCATCTTTCAGAGCATTTAGAGCTCATGCATTTGGCATTAATGTTTCAGTATATGTTGTGCATATTTGACACTACTTTTCACCGATACTATGAAGTACTAATATTGTTTTCTGCAGACTTATTAATGATGAAGAAAGGGCCTGGACAGATGAGAACATTAATGCTGTTGCCATTAAGTACTTCCCCAACATTGACACACATGTAGCCCTACAGCGTCCAATACTCTACAGCAATTGGTTGTCCAAGGACTATGTCCCTGTAGATAGAGAGGATCTTAGGGAATATGTACAGGCACGATTGAAAGTGTTTTATGAAGAAGAACTAGATGTTCCCCTAGTTCTATTTAACGAAGTTTTTGATCATGTGTTGCGGATCGATCGGATCCTTAGACAAAGTCAAGGACACTTGTTGTTGATTGGTGTTAGTGGAGCTGGAAAGACGACACTGACTCGTTTTGTTGCCTGGATCAACGGCCTCTCCATCTTCCAGATCAAAGTCCATAACAAGTACACTGCAGCAGAGTTTGATGATGACCTGAGGAATGTGCTCCGTAGGGCCGGCTGCAAGGTGGACCAGTTAACATCATTTTTGTCGTTATGTTTTAATGGTATATTTTCTGTGTAGGGTGAAAAGATTGTGTTCATTATGGATGAGTCTAATGTATTGGAATCAGGATTTCTGGAAAGAATGAATATTCTTTTGGCCAATGGAGAGGTGAAGAGATATTTTGTTCAATGAGCATATTGTAGCAAGAACATGTATCATTTCAATATTCTGTGGTCATTTTTCTCCTATTTTTTTTTGTCCTTGGTATATTGGTTAATTATCGTGTAGGTTCCAGGCTTGTTTGAAGGGGATGAGTATGCCACGTTGATGACACAGTGTAAGGAAGGGTCTCAGAAAGAAGGCCTGATGTTAGATTCCTCTGAAGAACTGTATAAATGGTTCACTCAACAAGTAAGTACATTTATAATTACACTGTACATTGTCTAAAGTTGTCTTACTTTTAATTGTATTGTTGCATCATTCAAGTTGTTTGAGTATTTGTGTTCTATATGTACTGTTGATAAGTATTTTATATACCCTGCGTAGATTATGAAGAACCTCCATGTCGTGTTCACAATGAACCCATCATCTGAAGGACTAAAGGATAGAGCTGCTACTTCACCAGCTCTGTTTAACAGGTACTCAACTTATCATGTGGTGTTAACAAGTAATGGTGTACCGGAATGCCATACCTGTGTAGGTGTGTGTTGAACTGGTTTGGGGACTGGTCTACTGGTGCTCTCTATCAAGTTGGGCAAGAGTTTACTCAAAAATTGGATGTTGACAAGGCAGATGTAAGTGTTTGTACACGCATACATGCACATACATTTATGCATACATGCGCACATACACACACACACACACACACACACACACACACACACACACACACACACACACATGCCACGCTTGCATATGTACACCAGTGTGTTGCACACAATACACTTGTATGCGCATATTAGTTCTATTTTGTTATTTACCTTTAGTACTTAGCTCCAAGTCATCTTCCCAGGGTGTTCTTTGACTTGCCAGTCAACCCAAATCATCGTGATGTACTCAACAATGCGTTTGTGTTTGTGCACCTCACACTACATCAGGCTAATACTAAACTAGCCAAGCGAGGAGGCCATACCATGACCATCACTCCACGACACTACCTGGACTTCATCAACCACTATGTAAGTGTACTGTGGGGATTGTATGCAAACATTTTGCCACTTTGACTTCATGTTTTGATAATCTGCTGCAATACAGCCATAGCTGCTAGCTGAAGTATTTGTATAAGAAACCAACAAGCATATAAACAGCAGCTAATAAGAAGACACTTACCTCCTACATTCATTTGTACTTGTTTTCTATTGGAACCTTTTTCAAACAGAACTATTCTATTAGCTAAAGTAAATCCACAATTATTAATTGGTAACAAGTAATTACCAATAAACAATTAGAGCAAGCTATTTAGGTATAGTTTTTTAGATTAGCAAACATCAATTTACAAAAATGCAAGCTTATCACAAATTTTGTGCTGGCTCTTAGCTCTTGTGTGAATGTGAATTAGACTGGGTATGATAGTTTGATACATACAAGCATGGTGTTGTTAGGTGAAACTGTTTAATGAGAAGAGAGCTGACCTTGAAGAACAACAATTACATTTGAACGTTGGCTTGAACAAAATCCGTGAGACAGTAGACCAAGTTGAGGAGCTGCAAGCATCACTGTCAGTGAAAAAGATTGAACTGGAGCAAAAGAACCAACTAGCCAATCAAAAGCTGAAGCAAATGGTAAAGGGGTGGGGTTTAGTAGCAGCACTTTCATTGGCTAAACATGTAGGTTGCTGATCAACAAGAAGCTGAGAAGAAGAAAGGAACTTCTCAAGATATACAAGAAGCACTACAAGTATGTACACTTAAGCTCTGTCAGGTGATATAATGATATGCATATAGCATACAGTCCGTAGTTGGCTAGAGTTAGCTTTGTGATATTTAAAGTGTATTATATGGTGTCATTTGTACAGGTGCAAACTAGACATGTAGGTGAAAAGAAAACAGTGGTTTTGGCTGACTTGGCCAAGGTAGAACCAGCAGTACGGGATGCCCAACAAGGTAACTGACATCTGCTGTAATGCATCTTCATTAAATATCTGCTGCAATTTAGCTGTGAAGTCGATCAAAAGACAACACTTGGTTGAGTTGCGAGCTCTGCCTAGTCCTCCTAAACTAGTCAAGATAGCATTGGAGTCTGTGTGCCTACTGTTGGGTGAGCCTACTACTGACTGGAAAGAAATTAGAGGAATTATAATGAGAGAAAACTTTGTGCCAACTATTGTGAACTTCTCCACAGAAGATATCAGGTAACTTGACTGTTGTGTTTGTACTATCAGTTGTTTGTACAGTTTACTATTAAATCCTACATTCTTGGTGATGTTTTTAAAATTTCCTTCTGGTATGTGCAAGACTAGCATTAACATACATATGTGTGTAATTTGCTATTAATATTTAATGATGTTTAATTGTTATGCGATTTGTTAATGGTAATGTACCAATGTTATAAGGTTTACCATTTACTTTTTATATGTGAAATTTTGGTTGGGAATTGTAGTTATCACAACTGCAGCATGCAGTACTGTACATGCACACACTGTTTAGTTTTCTCTGTGTGTATGCATGTGTGTTTGAGTGTACATGTACGCCTGCACAACTAGTTGATAAAGTTGTGGTATCTCATGTATGCAATGTTTGTACGTATGTGTAGTAGCGGAGCTAGGGAAAAGATGCAGAAAGAATACCTCAGTGATCCCAGTTACTCGTTTGAGAAGATGAACCACGCTAGTAAGGCCTGTGGTCCTTTAGTGCAGTGGGCGATTGCTCAGGTACATGACAGCTTAAGATACATAACCTCACAATATTTGTATTATTATGCAGGTTGGGTATGCCGATGTACTGAGACGTGTTGATCCACTTCGTAACGAACTGAAAGTTCTTGAGACTCAAGCCAAAGACACTAAAATGAAGGTACAGTAGCTGCATGTGTTTCTGTACTTCAAATACTGTGCCTTCTAAGGGGGAAGAGATTGACAATATTATAAATGAATTAGAGGAGAGTATTGCCCGTTACAAGGATGAATATGCCGTGCTGATCAATGAGGCCAATAAAATCAAGAGTGATTTGCAACATGTGGAGGATAAGGTTAGGGATCTTTTCCTTTAACCACAGGGAAACAGTGACTAAATGTACGGTTGTGTTGTTTTTGTAGGTCGAGCGTAGTAAGGCATTGCTGGCTAGTCTTGCAACTGAGAAGACAAGATGGGAGGAAGGGACGGAAACCTTCAAGTCACAAATGTCCACCATTGTCGGAGATGTTATGCTGACCTCAGCTTTTATGGCTTATGGAGGTACTCTACAGTTAGTGCATGTGTATCTATGATTTGTATGTAGTCCCTATTGTGTAATGTCATAGTCTATGTGTATTGTTTTATATAGGTTATTTTGATCAGCAATTCCGCCAGATTTTATTCACACAATGGGCTGCACATTTACAGCAAGCTGGTATCCAATTTAGGTCAGATCTAGCAAGGGTTGAGGTGAGTCCATTTTTGTAACAAAATATCACAGTATAGTAAGCTGGGACAAGATTAACTTTCTGAACTTTAGTCCAGGAGGGTGGCATTGCTTATATGTATACTGTGTCTTGGTAATTGTGTAACCAGGCAAGCAGCAATGTTTGGAACATGGGTGAATTTTGTTGGAGATGTAAACATATGGAAAATAGCTGTGCCTAATTCCTAGTACTACAAACATTTTCAGGTTGGTTGTCCGCAGCTACATAGCGCATGTGCAGTGGATGGCCAATAAAATGTGCTCTTCATAGAATTCATGATCAAATTCACTACTAATGCCATTGGCTATTCACTGCACATATACAATGTAATCGCGGACAAGGAACCTGAAAACCTCTGTATATATGTTTTGCATGTGGATAGCTGTAATTAGACAAGTGAGCTGGGTATAGCTGGTGGACACCACAAACCATCAACAAATTTCTTAAGTTCATTGTGATTAGCTCTCCAGCTGTACTGTAGCTGAATAGGCTAAGGGGATCAGGTCAACAAATAGGTGGAGAATGTACCAAATGCACATTTTGGATATCTTTTTAATGTACCTGTAGGTAGGTATGTATTAATTAATGTTCTACTTGTTTACCTCTCAGTACTTGTCTAATGCTGACGAGCGTCTCAAGTGGCAAGCCAATGCACTACCTACTGATGATCTGTGTTCTGAGAATGCCATCATGATTAAGAGGTTTAATCGCTATCCTCTTATTATCGATCCTTCTGGACAAGCTACTGAGTTCATCATGAATGAATACAGAGACAGAAAAATCAGCAAGACAAGGTATTTGTGCAGAAATTTATGTTGGTACAGTTACAACCTAAACACAATAAATTGTGTCCACCTTTCCTGACCAAATGGTCATGTGTATATTCACATACTGTATTAATTTGCACACAAATTTGCTAACTGAATATTGTTTTCTCGTAGCTTTCTGGATGATGCTTTTAGGAAGAATTTGGAAAGTGCACTGAGATTTGGTAATCCACTATTAGTTCAGGTATGCTTGATAGCAAGAGTATATAGTGGGGCGTATATACTCTTGTTGATAGTTTATAGCACAATACATTGCACCTGTATATACATATCTGTACATGATCTGTAACATTGTTGACTTGTTTATACAAGGATGTGGAGAACTATGATCCCATTTTGAATCCTGTTTTGAATCGAGAGGTGCGTCGTACTGGTGGCCGAGTACTGATCACTTTGGGAGATCAAGACATTGATCTTTCTCCATCCTTCACCATTATACTATCAACAAGAGACCCAACGGTAAAGTTGTGACTTTGTGACACTTGTAAAGTAAAATTGTTCTGTTTAGGTTGACTTTCCACCTGACCTTTGTTCCAGAGTTACATTTGTCAATTTCACAGTCACAAGGAGCAGTCTTCAGAGCCAGTGTCTTAATGAGGTCAGTGTTGAATATTTTTAAGGAGTCTTCATGAAGAGTATGACAATGTTGCATAGGTCTTGAAGTCTGAGCGTCCTGATGTTGATAAGAAACGTTCTGACTTGCTTAAGCTTCAAGGAGAATTTCTTTTGCGACTACGACATCTGGAGAAATCCTTGCTACAAGCTCTCAATGAAGTGAAAGGAAAAATCTTGGATGATGACAGGTAAAGAGTTTCTATTAAAGCATCCATTGTATGATCCATGCAGTATCAAAGCTCTTCAAAACGTGTTGCTTTGCTAATCATTACAGCAATTGGTACAACATATTCCAATGTACTGTATTGTCTTAGCAGTTTTGTACATACGTACATACTTTATTATTTGACCTGTATTGTTTTGTAGGATTATTACACAGTTGGAGAATTTGAAGAAGGAAGCAGCTGAAGTTGCCAAGAAGATGGAGGAGACTGACACAGTGATGGCAGAAGTTGATCGTGTGTCTCAGGAGTACTTCCCACTATCCACATCGTGTTCATCCATCTACTTTACTTTGGAGGGACTTAACCAAGTAAGTAATGAACTAGGACTATATGACTGATAGTTTTGTTGCTGTTTTGTTTTCAATTCTGTTTCTTTTCTTTAACAGATACATTTTCTGTATCAGTATTCTTTGCGGTTCTTCCTTGATATTTTCCAATCAGTTTTAAACAAGAACGAGTCTCTTAAAGGTGTTACAGACTACAAGAAGAGGCTGGAGATTATTACACACAGTCTCTTTCAGGTATCACTGATGGTAAATCAAGGCTTACAGTCATGTTTGTTGTTTTTAGTTGCTGTACAATCGGGTAGCACATGGAATGCTGCATGAGGACAGGATAATTTTAGCCATTTTGCTGTGCATCATACACTTAAAGGGAACAACAAGGTAATTGAAACATGATACATTGACAAATGTACAGCAATGTGAGTGTATGGTTGAGATTTAGAGATGCAGACTTTGCTGTGTTTGTCAATGAATTTCCCCAAATCTCTGGTTCCCATGGGTGAAAATATATTAGACCTGAAATGGATTAGGTGATTAATCCATTTATAAAACCAAGAGTTCATTATGAATGATAAAACCTCCTTTGTTGCACATAAACAATGTTATTAGACAACCTTATTTCTATCCTCTTACTGCAACCTTGATGTTTGCTTTGACTATTATTACATCCTCAATACCAAAATACTATTGACAAGCTAGACCAACCTATTATATAGCAAGATTTTTCCAAAGGAGAATTTTTTTGCGGATTAGCTGCTATCCATGACACAAAACTTGGAGTTTAATCAAAATAGAATTGTTTGAGTATTACAAATGCATAAAAGAAGCAAACCCCCCTTAAAATTTTGAATGGTCGCAATTTGTTTTTTTTTTGCTATACGGTAATTGTCTCTCGATTTTGTTCATTTCACCAGAGCAAGAGTTAATAATGTGAACTGTTGTTAGTAGCAATCTTTTGACAGTTTGACTGGATACATTCAAAGTATAATGTGGTCTGACAAATTGTGGCAATACCTGTCTCATCTATCTTTTGCAGGATTGACCAAATTTTTAATGCTTTGTTCTTAGTGAAGGAAGGGTCTAACAATATAAACCTGAATATTATCTTATTTGCCTACTCAAGAGGAGTCAGCTCGAAAATCTTTGTTTCATTGCAGTAGACTCAAGGACACAGAAGTTATGGATGTTTGTTCACATCACATCGAAACGATAGCATGTGATTGATCTTTCTTCACTAATTTTGTCTTTGTATGTAGTGAAGAAAGGTGATGCAAGGAAAAGCTTACCCAGTAATCAACTCCTCTACTGATAGTGAATACGATGGTGCAAATTTCAACTCCGTGTGTCGTTCTGTTCATAAGTTACAACCGTTTTAGTAAGTGTCTGTAATTTACTTTCCCTATACTTGCTGTACAAATTGATCTTTCTGTTGTTGCTACTTTGTAGGGCTGTAACTCCCAAAGTTATTGACATATGCTGAAACTTTGCCAGAGCATGCACTTGGCTAAGTATATTATAAATATTTAATAAACAGGAATTTGAAAAATGCATGATTGTGTCGGGTTTTCGCAGATCTGGTCACATATTGTTAATAATATTGACAGTTAAGTGCAGTATACTACTAATATGCTGTACTTAACATGAGCAAATGTTTGAGTTTATGGAGAAGTGTCCTTCTTGCAGACTTCTCTGCATAGTTTAGACATCCTCTTGAAATACAGGAACGAGGTCATGATGATGCACTGTTGTATGAAAAGTGCAATTACGGCAACAACTCCAATGTAGGTTATACCAACAACTTGCTCAATCATCCAGATAAACTCGGATATTCCAACAGCCCCTCCCATGGATATGGCAATCTTGGTTAGATATCGATCCGGCTTCCTCGCAGGGGTTGAAGCATCGCTAACGCCATTTCTGAGCTTACAGAAATAGAATAGGTAGATTGCAAATAGCAGTAGTTGAGCCAATTTGTTGAAAGAAGTGTTAACACGTGCTATCAGCATGGTGCTATACTCTGAGGCAATATAATTGCAGTGGCCATTTGGTAGGATTGTATACTTGCCATCTCCAGTTGCAAAATCGTAGACTGCTATGATGAAACCAAATAGAAAGAGTAAACTGGTAGAATAAGCAAGAGAATATCTGAAGATCCTTTTGGACATTGACGGGGACATATTTTGCAATCTGCTGCTGAGATATGCCATGTACACGAGGTAAGCCAGGATGCCGGTAGCGAATACTTCAATGGCCATATCCCCTTGCATAAATGAGAAGAAGATGACTTGGCAAGCAATCTGTGAATTTGTTGGAACTTGGAAGTGTGTTGTCATTAAGATTGCTGCAATAATGCACTGAAAGAATAGGGCACCATTGTACAGCATCAGCAGCTTTCCAAATACATTGCGCAACTCTTTGTAGAGCAAGTGGACAAGAAGAATATACCCAGTGACTATTGCTATGGCTATTGCCGTGCCTGCTAACCCTAGATACTCGATGGTTGTACTTTCAGCAACTGTTGTAACACAAGGACGTTGATCTTCATTCTTAGCAATGGCCATGGAAGTTTGGTTACCAGCTGGAGTGACTACGAGGACGCTATCGGTGGTGTAGATGATGTCCAGTTGTTGTCCAGTGTTGATACTCTTGATTGTGCACTCATCAATGGAGCAATATGGTATTGTAGTAACTTGTTGGAGATCAAGGACACCACTACCACCAGGTTGTTGATTGGAACATTCTTCAACTGCTGCCTTACTAACAGTAAGGATGAGGAGGAGTAGAGCACAGTAAGCCATCCACCTTCTTCTGCTGACTACGACGAAGTATCCAGTGAAATAAATACAGAAAAGTGTGACACCACTAAAACATATATAGTAGTGATCGAGAAGTATGCAGTAGCATAAACAGCAAAGACAAATAGTGTTAGTTGTGTTAATCACATCATTTGACGTGAACGTTTTATGGTGTGATGATCACATGTCAAACACAATTTGTGTTATCAAGTGTGAATGTGTGGTATTTTTGGTAAATGGGAAACAGCAAGCTATGTAGTTCATAGCATTTGTTGCAATTATGAAGTGTACTATCAGTAGCCAGAATTTTATACAAATTTCAAAGTTATATGGAGCTTTTTTTAAATGTTAGAAATGTACACTAACAGACTATTTAAAGGTTTAAATTTATAGCTTATTCCAGCCATGTGTATACAAGTCTACATTGTCAGTGTGTTTTTACATGTTTATATACAGTGCTGATGCTGGTTACAAAGAACTCTATGAATACTTCCTTCGAGGAAAAGAATCGCTGAGACTAGATCAGAAAGAACAGAAGATAACAGGCTTGAACCGAGAACAGGTTGACAGATAATACTAGTGTTACCGACGTTTATTTAATTGTTTTGAAGGTTATGGCAATGGAGCATTTGGAAAAGAACAACAGCTTTTTCTCTCAGCTCACAAATTTTGTGATTGGAAACAAGGTATGCTATTTCAAAGCTACTATAACACTACTAGGAACTTGATCTAGGAATTCCTGGATTGGTTGGAGGAAGTTACACCAGAGAGGAATGTCCCAGAATGCTGGAATACTGAAAAGCAACCAAGTTAGTAAATTATTATGCACTATTTTTTATAATGCACATGTAATTTCATTAGAAAACTGTTTGTGTAGACTTTATATTACTAGATATATTGTATCATGTTTAACTTGACAGGTGATGTTGTTAAGGCATTCCTTCAGCTGCTGGTTGTACAGACATTCAGACCAGATCGACTACTTGCCATGGGTCATATTTTTGTGACCAAAATCATGGGAGAAGACTTCCAATCAGAAGCTGAGCATGATCCGAAATTGAACTTAGTAGTGGAACAAGAGGTATGTGTCACTGGCTTCCTCATGTTAACTTCTTAACTATGTTGATGTTATAGATTAAACCAAATACGCCAGTGCTGTTGTGCTCAGTGGCTGGTTATGATGCTAGCTTCCGGGTAGATGAACTGTCTTCTTCCATGGGGAAACAGTGTACCCCCATTGCTTTGGGTAAGGATAATATTTGCGCCATTATACTGTTTATAAACAAATTCGTAAATTGTTGTATTTGTATATCCTGAGAAATATATGTACAGCACCAGCTTCACTTGCAATGGTTTTACACTGACAAAATAGTGTACTTATATTCTTTGATAGTGTTGTAGTGTATATTTCTTTGTGTGCATGCAGGATCTGCTGAAGGGTTTAGCTTGGCTGAAAAGGCAATTTCTTCTGCATCACGTAGTGGAAGGTGATACTTCCCTAAAGCCTTCAATGATTAATGCTTTCATTCACTAGATGGGTGTTGCTGAAAAACGTTCACCTCGCTCCACAATGGCTAATGCAACTTGAAAAGAAGCTTCACTCCTTGCAAGCTCATCCAAACTTCAGGCTGTTCCTTACAATGGAAATCAATCCAAAGGTGATTATATCAATGTGATATTGCAGTATATAACATTTCGTTTTAATAGGTACCTGTGAATCTACTGAGATGTTCTCGTATATTTACATTTGAGCCACCTCCTGGAGTAAAGGCTAGCTTGTTGAGAACATTTAGTGCTGTACCTGCTGCCAGAATGGCCAAGGTAATGCAAATAATATTGAATACCAAGTGTGAGTGTTTCTCTTTATGTAGGAGCCAACAGAGAGAGCTAGGTTATACTTTTTACTTGCCTGGTTCAATGCATTAGTACAGGAGAGACTGCGTTATGCACCACTTGGTTGGGCCAAGAAGTATGAGTTTAATGAATCAGATTTGAGGATGGCTTGTGACACACTGGACACCTGGCTGGAATTAATCGCTCAAGTGAGACACTTAGTCAAATTATGAATAAACAGTGTGTCATGCACAATATTTTAATAGGGCCGTAGTAATCTTCCTCCAGACAAAGTACCATGGACTGCTCTTAAGACCCTCCTGTCACAGTGTATATATGGTGGACGAATTGACAACGATTTTGACCAGGTTAATTTGTTTAAATGATTTTTATGAGCAATTTATTAAATTTTGTGTTTTTCTACAGCGTCTTCTAAACTCCTTTGTAAATAGGCTGTTCACAGCCTCCAGTTTTGAAGCAGATTTCCCTCTTATTAAAGTACTGGATGAAGCTGATGTTGGTGCAAAGAAGATCACCATGCCCGATGGCATTAGGTACTGCTAACACATTTTCTAATCAACTTGTAATCTCTTCTTGGTGAAATACAGGAGAGGTGACTACATTCGTTGGGTCGAGCAGCTACCGGATAGCCAGACGCCATCCTGGCTTGGCTTGCCTAACAATGCCGAGAAAGTTCTGCTGACTAAACGAGGTCTTTAGCTGTTGAGTTGTATAGCAATGTATATTAATGTATGGTGTTATTCAGGTATTGGGGTGGTAGCTAAACTTTTGAAGATGCAGATGTTAAGTGATGACGATGAACTTGAATATGCTGCCACAAAGATGTGAGTGTATACTAAATGTGACACTATATATTTCAATTACCTACATGCAGAGAAGGAAAAGATGAAAATCTTGGTGGAGATGGACGTCCAGCTTGGATGAAGACCCTGAACACTACATCATCAGAGTGGCTTGCTATGATACCCACTGTAAGATAATAATTATGATGGTGGTGGTATGGTACATTATATGATCAATGCAGTCTCTTAATCTTCTGAAAAGAGCTGATACTGACACTGTTAAAGATCCGCTATTCCGTTACTTTGAGCGAGAGGTGACTAAATATTTTATATGTAATAGTTTAATCGAGTTGGTGATTGTTAGGTGAACATTGGTGTGAAATTGTTGAAAGATGTTCGTGGTGATCTGGTGGATGTGCAACTAGTTTGTGAGGCAAGGAAGAAACAAACAAATTATCTACGTTCCATCATTAGTGACTTGGCAAAAGGCAAGTGAAATGTGTTCCTAGTACATAAGTACAGTAGTGTTAACATACAGAATGCTAACTGTTATTTATAATTTAGGAATCATTCCAAAGAATTGGAATCGCTACACTGTGCCAGTCGGCCTTACCGTAATTCAGTGGGTAATGGATTTCGCTGAAAGAATTAAGCAGCTGCAGAAAATCTCTGAAAAAGTACAAGAATCTGGCATTGCTGTATTGAAAGTAAGTTTATTGTCAGCTTAAGAAATACCACAGAAATATCATTAATATTGTGTTTCATATAAACTGGTCATTTTTTGTATAGACTTTCCATGTGTGGCTTGGAGGGTTATTCGCTCCAGAGGCTTACATCACAGCTACAAGGCAGTGTGTAGCTCAAGCTAATCTGTGGCCACTTGAGGAGCTGTACTTAGAGGTAAAAATATATCTGTGGGAATCTGATATGGGCTGTAACCACTATGTTATTAGATGATAGTGAATGTTTCTTCCCTGGATGCGTGCACTTTTGGTGTGATAGGTTAGTAATTGTTTACTGGTGTATTTATGTATTATTTCATGAAATACATACTTTAGTTACAAAATTTTTTCATCATTGGTTGTATCAACTTCAACTTTTAATGTTAAATAGCGGTGTTACATTTTAAGTTTTATAACACTGGAATTTCGTATTGCTAGCTTGTACAGTGAGCTCACTGAGCTAGCAAGATGTCATTTGCATCCAGCAGAGCTGCTAATGTTCTGAGTTAATCTAGCTAATAGCTGTACTGTGATATGAATTTGCCATGATAATTTTTCATTGTTTAACCCTTAACTGCATAAACCACCCTAGTGGCAAAACAAAGCAAAAATGCATAGGAAATGCATGATGTTAGGTAACAGCTGTTTTGGCAACAAAAGTGTTACACGTTCACGTATATTATCAATAACAAAGCAGTTAGTACTGTTTCTCTACTTTTCTACACCTGATTTCAGTTGAAAATTTGTCCTTGATCCATAAGAATTGCCAGTGGCTCACTTGACTCTACTTGTGAAGATGACAAAAGGCAACCAATCTTGAGTGACTTGTTGAAATAGATGATAATTGAATAGTTCTACATCAACTAAGATCGAAGAATAAATTTTCCACACTACAGAGTTCACAAACCTCAAGGATATCTTCTTTAAACCTTTACATGACATACACCCCTGTGTTTGATTTGTAGCATGGCACAGGAACATCATCATTAGTAAAACTTGTATACCATTTTGTTCATCTTTTTTGTTGTTGATTTTTGACATCAACATTCCAAAAATCTAAATTGCAACTCCATCTTACCTTCCATATACTAGTTATGGATCATTGAATATCAGTAGCCACTACAGTGGCTTAGGCAGATATGGTGCAAGTCACATATTACATACATTACAGGTATACAGTTACAAGGTGCTGACTGCCAGTCCAACACACTTTCACTGAGTAACACTATTGTGACCGGTTTACCAATTTGTGGACTAAAGTGGATAAGGTAAGCTTTTGTGTAATGACTATGAAGTGAATATAATTATTGTTGTGTATGATTTTGCAGACTTGAGCCATCTCAGCATCAAGCAATGGCAAAGGGGAAGGTATAGATAATGTTTGGAAGATATACATGAAATTTTATGGGATAATTTAACTTCAGGTCACTCTTCCGGTTTACCTAAATCACACTAGAGCTGAGCTACTCTTCATGGTGGACTTCACTGCTAAGGATGTGTCACCCAGCAAGGAAGATCACAGTTATTATGAGAGGGGTGTAGCAATGTTTAGCTCTGCCCTCTAATTAGTCACAACTGATATGGATATTAGACTTGAACTGATATTATGGACATTGATATTGTGTGATATAGTTATTATTGAATTAGTCATTAAATTTAAATCTCAGATATCATACTAATTGACTACTTGGCATAACGTTTGTAACTAGGAAATAGCTATAGAGTGGTAGAGCCCTCCACTTTCTCAGATGAAATACTTCAATAGTGCTACTTGACTTAATATGCAAAATTGTGTTCACAAAACAGTCCTATAAATTATTGTCTCATTATCAAGACAATATCATTTGCCAAGATAAAATGGTTGTCACTTATCAAGATAATATTAGGTTTTACCATTATTGCACAGCTGCAGTCTACCTGAGATAATAGCTGTTAACGTATCAAAGCTCTTTATCAAAACATGTGTCATGAGATGCTTTCTTGCTATAATGAACTGACAGATAAGACTGGCTTCCATGCATATACTACCTGGCATGCACTGCAAACAGTGGTCTCAAGGGATTTGTAACATAATGAGCATTAACTGTTACTTCCACACATCAGATAGTGTTCCACAGATATCCACATGCATATATGTACTAGTAGTATCTGGGTTTGTGGTGCTACTGCTGCTGTTGCTACAAGTCATTAATATATTGTCATGTTACTACTGCTGTTATTTCGTCATGGCTGTTGTTGCTACTGATGCTAGTACTGTTGTTGTTACTACTGCATCTGCTGTTGTTGCTGCTGCTGCTGCTGCATGCTGGTATTACTGCTGTTGTTGTTGCTGCTGCATGCTGGTATTGCTGCTGTTGTTGTTGTTACTGCTGCATGCTGGTATTACTGCTGTTGTTGTTGCTGCTGCATGCTGGTATTACTGTTGTTGCTGTTGTTGATGCTGCAGCTTGTTGGTATACTACTATTGTACGTGAAATATAGTCTGGGTAGTTCTTGTTCTGAGATGTGAAATTAAAGTGTTACATGATAGACTACCGACAAGCCCACAAATCAATATAGCATGTATGCAGCATGCCTTCCACCATGCTACTGTTATTCTGCAGCAGTTCTTTCTGACCACCCTGCCACAGGAATGATCCTAGTCAGTGTATCAACATTGTTATTTGCTATTGATATATTGACAGGCATGTAGAAGATTGTTAACAGGACTAATTATTGTATGACTTGGAGCACACATTACTGTGTATTTAGTTTAAGTTTAGTATGATCCTATATTCCAAGTAGAAAGCTAGAGGTTCAATTAATCTGTATTGTTTATAAGTTTGTAATGGCGTGTGTTGTGTCTTTCAGATTGGGCTCATGACCTATCCTGGAAATCATTATGTGTCTGATTGTGGCTGCTAGATTCTCCAGGTTACTCACTCTGCATCCTTGCCAACGTGGATTGTGGGTTGACTTTCTGTGAGGCCGATCACATTGTTACTGGCACATACAGTACGAAACAGTCTTCTGAGTGGCAGGTTTATGGATAATATGGAGATGATGATGACATTGTACGCGTTCTGCAAAGGCTGTGATGTCATTCATTAAATTTGGTCATGGTGAGTTCTTTTTTTCCAATTGTAGAGCAATTTTCTATTTCTCTTACTTGTAGCATATTCAGATACATGAAGAGTTCGCTATGTAGCCTGGACGTTGTGATGTGAAAAAACTATTGTGATTGATGACTAATATGATTGATGACTAATATGATTGACGAATGGTTAATCAAAGTATTTACGTGTGTTAAGTGCTGTACATGCTTTTATATTTATTCTTACTTTTATGATGTCAGTGATGTCACGCAAATTTGATGTATAACTTGAAGCTATGATAGGTACTTGCATAAGCTTGAATTATATAATTAAGTGTTGTGACAGTACGTCATATGCAATCCACCTGTGTACAACAGCATGTTTTTGTGCCACAATTATCTCTCCAATGTACATTGCTAATGTTGCTATGAGTTACCACCACTGATCTCAAAAATAATATTATTACCATGCACTTATAGAGAACATTAATTTCCACCTACATGGGCTCATTGGAAAGCGTGGTCTGCTGAGTTACTATGGTACCCATTTGCTTTCTTTACAGCTTCCACTTAAAATTTATATCTACATTTTATTGATGAAAACAATTGGCAATTGTAAAGCTTACATATACACTACTTGACAAGCCAGTTACCTCTTTGGCAATGATATATATAGTCTGGTCAATTTCTATGGTAACTGCATTGCCTTCTCTTCATAAACATAGTTAGCAAAGTGTACATCATGTCCTCTTAAATAAGATGGATGACCTTGATCAGATCGTGCATGCATGACATAAAGGAGCCATTTGTGATTCTGTTTGCCTTTAAGGTTGACAGCCCAACCCTCCTCCCTGCTTTAATTTCTGCCCAGCTTGAGCGCTGAGAGCTTCAGGGGTCAAGATAAGAAGATGGCCTTTTTGATCTAAAAATAGTTAATTAACCTTTTGACCACTTTCTTATGCCTCCTCCCGTTTAGCCCAATGCTACCATCAAGCTGAATTGGATAAGAAGAGAATGCAAGTATGTACTTTTGTAAGTACTCTCTCTACTTTCTCTCCATTCATGTTCCCTGCTTTAAATTTGGCAAGCTAGGGAGTGTATAAACAGTGGAATAGACTACTGGAATGGTGGAATGATTTTTGTTAAAGTTCTTTGCATCCAACTCCTCACTACTAATCTCTGGCAGAATAATTGCCATGCACATTATTGCATTTTAGAGCATTATAATTGCCTAGCTACCTCATTGGCAAGCGTAATATCATCACGATCAGTTTCCATTGTAACCGCATTACTTTTAAGTGTACATCATTACGGTGTAGACCTCCATTAATAAGATACTAATATTATACAATTAAAAGGATGACGTCCAGATCATGGATACACACCTTACATAAAAGAAGCATGTTGTGATGCTCTTTGGTTTTTGATGTGGTTGGCAGAACTCCTTAACTTGCTTTCAAGTTGTGTTTGTGGGAAAGCCAATGACTGTTGAGCATGCTTTTAACCAATCTATTGAGCAGGTGGTATCCTTAATGTAGCTAATGAATTGTGGGGTGATATCACTAGTACTGCTGCCTTGTTGCCAGGCATGTCATAATGTATGCACTGAACCACCATTACAGCCTTTGTTGGGATCATTTCCACTATATATCTGCTAATGTGTTGAAGATAGTGCCTAGCTTGATGAGTCTTCGGAAACGAGATAAGAATAATTTTATGACAATTTTGACGTAAAAGTATTTTACCCTTGGACTACTTCTTATGTTTCCTCCCTTTTGGCCCAATGTTATTATATTAAATTATATTGTTGAGCTGAACTGGATAATAAGAGAATGTACAGTGTACGATGAACAAGTAGCTATAGAGAGTCTGTTTTCCTACTCTCGGTCCTGCTGCAATGCAACCATTGTTTATAAAAGGCTTGCAACACTGATGAGCGGTCAGGACATCACACAGTCCTTATAGAAAAAATTAGTCATGAGTGATGTATATAAGATCAAGATCAAGCCATTACCGATGCAATGGGCCACTGACTTAGCCTGCTCCCATAGTTTGGAATTCGAGTTATTTAATTGTAATTCACGATTGTGTGTATGTATATAATTTTATGTAGCTACTATTCTGTTACAATTCTTTGCGTGTCCATTAAAAGAATATACCATGCATAGTTTAACAGGTATGCATTTGCCATAATCAATTTGTACATGCTGTTTTAACCTAAGATCAAAATTTCTGTTGTGTGTAAAAAGAATGATATATATAGAATTGTTGACACTTTTTAAAAGGACATGCATAATTATAGCTAGGTTGCAAGCATACCATAGTTATGGTATGCATCAGGACCTCATTAACAAGGCCACCTCAAATGGTAGGTCACATGTGTACTAGCTAAGTGCCAAACAAAACTATAGGGGGTGTGTGCTATTCCACTTCAAATGCATGACATCACACATGATCGGCTCATGCACATTAATAAGCAGTGACTTAGAGGTGCTAATCCTGCGGATCATGATTTACGTATATTATGCGTACAAGAACCAAAATTGATGTCCTGACTTATGCCTGAATCAGTATTTTAGAAGTGGTTGAAATATCATAGTATCTTAACAGCACTGCATGAGCTGGTCCTCTTTCAGGCGTTAGACTCCTGGCGGCTCTAGATCAAGTGGCTAGCTGGCGATATAGCCTCCCCTAAACAGTCAACGCTTCCAACATAGCTACTCTGCGCACGAACCAGTGTAGGCTACTCTCAGCCAGTATCATGCTCTCTGTGTGTGTACACAATAATAGCAGTAATGACAAATGACATTCAATCAGTTTGCATGGAAGACAATTAGCTAGCCATCGCTCAGTTATTATAAAACAGACAAGGCTTTGCTGAAT
The DNA here is from genome assembly GCF_963678975.1 of Dysidea avara. Classification (NCBI taxonomy): domain Eukaryota; kingdom Metazoa; phylum Porifera; class Demospongiae; order Dictyoceratida; family Dysideidae; genus Dysidea; species Dysidea avara. Next base: position 15,353,649 of record NC_089280.1, on the reverse strand, counting down.
TGCTGAAGATAAGCTGGCTTGACTCAGTCCTCCCAGCTCAGCAGATTTACTAGTAGCTTTCCCTCACTGAGTCACAAAGCTTTAGCTAGCTTGACTCACTAGCTTACTGCATACAATATGTACCATAGGAATAAATCCTTATGATGTGACTTCCTCGTGGTGCAAACGTTAGCCGTTGTGTTTATCGCGGGAGGTCAGATTACGGACCAAGTTCGATTCCCAGCTGTGGCTATTTTAGTTGATCTTTTTTTTTTTCACCCTGCAGCTAGCTACCAACCTTGCGTTTAAATAGCTCTTAAATTTGCTTACCTTCCGAGCGTGTCGCTAGTGTCGAGGCAAGCTGGCTGTGAAAGCAGTCCGGCAGTGTGGTGCTGGCAGGGCTCAAACCCTGGCTAGGAACGGCCAGTCTCCTCCCCCAACTCCTCAAAAAGTACACAAGACAATGAACTAGTGGTGAAGTTTCACTATAATTCCTCTCATTATTGAAGGTCTTTGAAGCAGTGGAGAGTGACTCCTGCACGCTCTTTTTAGTTAGCTTTTTCACACTAGTGAGTTGCTGAGTTTTTTTTTTTTTTTTTTTTCCCAAGCTGATTAGAAGAACTAGACTACTAGTTAACCGACTTCTCTTTCTTGCCATATACCATGATGCAAAGTATTATTTTATTATAGCTTATAATGTTTTTTTAGTATCAATACTGAATCCCATATGTACGAAAGCTGCAACGGCTATGTATGGTTCATTTTGTGACTATAGGCCACTCATACGAAACTTGTGCAATGGCAATGCAATCTTCAGGCATTCGGTGTAATGAATACTCTGACATAACCTGTAGCATGACAGGGTGTGGTTTGTGCCCACATACCCTGTTTTCGCAGGCCCTGTCACCAACGCCGGTGCACCCGGCTTTTCTTTAGAATTAGCTATAGCCGGACTCACAGAATTGTAGACTGAGGACAAACACATTGAGCACAGACAAAGCTACACAACACTGACACAATAACTATTACAACTGTAGTAAAATAACACTCAAGCCACTGAGATGTCGACCACACTGTAGCCTGGTGCTGAAAGAAGTGCTGACTATATGTATAAATAAAATAAAAATGTCTCCAAACCATGTCCAGCATTGTTTAATGTTTACGACCAGTCTATTGGTGGCTGAAGCAAAATTTAATACCCTCACCAGACCAAAATAATTATATAATGTTGAACAAACATGATGTAAATTCAATATCAATATATTTTTATTGTGTAGCTACATGCAAGCTAGAGAAAATTCCATAACAGAAAAATGAATTCTGGTTTTTGTTGATTCGGATTCCCGACAGTACAGTGGTCATAATGCATGAGTAATAATAATATAGCTAAACAAACAAAAATGTCACAATGGTTTCTGGTAAAGTATAATTGAGATCCTAGTACTTATGAGGGTATGAGAATTTTAATCTTTACAGTGTACATGTCCTACCAGATCCCCACCCACTGTTTTGTGGTGACTTATTTGCTACATTATTGGACCTTCTACCCCTAAATGTGCTCTCCCCAACACACAATGAACCATTATCTTGACTGGATGTTTTGTTGCACCTGATTAGGGCGACATACAGTCTTGCAGGTTTTTGTTCATGGATTCCATTTACCTGAATTTTTTATGCATATACTTTACGCTGACCTTCCAGATTATTAATTTTTGCCCTCCTAACACTATCCCTCTTCTACCATTCTTAATAGATGTCACTTGATAATGATTTAATCCAATAACAGTAATTCCCAGCAACATCTATTGGCTGCAATAATTTGTAGGAAGATCAGTATAGTTCTTGACCTCCATTGTTTGAGCTGCCGGCAGGCTGTTTGTATTGATGTGTCCTGCTCATATAAAACTTTTAACTCTACAGCCTTCCCAGAGTGTATCTCATGATCTGAACTTTTTTTCTTTCTGTGCTATAGCTACTTGCAATTGATCATGTGATTTAAGCCTTTCCTGTACTGACCACTCTGTGGCTGTCACTGCATGGCACCCCTAAGCCCCTCTATTTTCTTGATCAATATAATATCATTAAGATGTCCTCCTCCTTGTGTCCACAGCCACTTTCATTGTTTTAGCCTTATTGTGTTGTAGCTAAATCGGAGCAACCGTTTGGTCAGAAACCCTACCTAATGCAGCAGGTGGGGTCTGACCATGAGACCATCATCTATAGAAATTCCTTCTAGGAGCAATTAAGGTACAACTTTAAAGCATTATTCCTGTGCCACTTCTACATTCATTTTTAGTTTCTTGGCCAAGTACAGTAAATGAAATAATTATTGATAATTTTAAGCTGAAAAGTCATTTTGAGTTCAACAATAGGCTAAGTTGCATTATGATAGCAGTGTTGCTGTTAGCAACTACAGTTAGGGCCTGCAAAAACATGGCATGTTGGCACAAGATACCCCATCATATAAAACATTACATCTTTGGTATTTGAATAAAAAATTATGGTTGCTAACTAATACCTTGGCGTAACAATTTCAAGCAACCTTTCATGGAATGAGCATGTCCAAAGGATTACCAACAAGGCCAAACAAGTAAACAACTTTTTGTATCGTAACTTACGCGAATGTCCTACTCACATTAAATGTAATTGTTTTAAGATTATGGTTCGTCCAATCATTGAATATGCTGCGTTTGCTTGGGATCCCCACACCTTGTTGAATATAAACAAGCTAGAATCAATCCAGAGAACTGCTGCTAGATTTTGCTTTAATGACTTTTCAAGATATTCAAGTGTTACTAACATGTTGTCTTCTCTTAATCTACCATTGTTACAGGCAAGAAGAACCCAAGCTAAATTAAGTACTTTTTACAAAATAATTAACGGATATTTGA